>NC_091992.1:74576420-74828875 GCF_044704955.1 Pristiophorus japonicus | reverse complement strand
TGCACGGACCTAGTGCGCATACATATCGCAGTGTGGGCTGGCCCGTGCTGCCCCTGGCCCCGAACTCACGCCTCCCCTGGGCCCCGATCACATCCCTCCACAGTCTCTCACAGCTCCTTTGCCCCGATCTCGCCGCTCCTGCTGCATCTGCCCAATCACCGACCTGGACCTTGCTGACATTACTCTTCGCTGCCCTCCTGCACCAGCTCGCGCTGTACCTTGTAGTGGCACGCCTCCACACTGCACCCTGGGCTGTGCGCCGCTCCTTTTATGGCCCTGACCTGCCGCTGATAGTTTCTCGCAGGTCGGGGCCATAAAAGGAGCGGCGAGCTGCCCAGGGAGCAGCGTGAGGCAGAGTAGAGGGGGTTTTACTCAGTACTTAACCCATAGAACACTTGAGATGGGAATACTTGCTGGGTAATTGCCTTTGACACAGCTGACCACTCCATCCTTCTCCAACGCCTCTCCACCATTGTCCAGCTGGGTGGGACTGCACTCACCTGGTTCCCTTCTTATCTATCCAGTCGTAGCCAGAGAATCACCTGCAATGGCTTCTGTTCCCAATCCCGCATCATTACCTCTGGTGTCCCCCAAGAATCTATCCTTCGCCCCCTCGTATTTCTCATCTATATGCTGCTCCTTGGCGATATCATCCAAAAACACGGAGTCAGTTTCCACATATACGCTGACGACACTCAGCTCTACCTCTCCACCACTTCTCTCGACCCCGCCATGGTCTCTAAATTGTCAGACTACTTGTCCAACATCCAGTACTGGATGAGCAGAAATTTTCTCCAATTAAATATTGAGAAAACTGAAGTCATTGTCGTTGGTCCCCGCCACAAACTGCGTTCCTTAGCCATCCCTCTCCCTAACATCTATCTAAGGCTGAACCAGACTGTTTGCAACCTAGACATCATAATTGACCCTAAAATGAGCTCCCGGCCACATATCCGCGGCATAACTAAAACCGGCTATTTCCACCTCCGTAACATTGCCCTTCTCCACCCCTGCCTCAGCTCATCCGCTGCTGAAGCCCTCATCCATACTCTTGTTACCTCTAGATTTGACTATTCCAACGCACTCCTGACTGGCCTCCCACATTCCCGATCACCCGTGATCACCCCTGTGCTTGCTGACCTACATTGGCTCCCGGTTAATCAACGCCTTGATTTCAAAATTCTCATCCTTGTTTACAAATCCCTCCATGGCCTCACCCCTCCCTATCTGTGAAATCTCTTTCAGCCTCACGAGATGTCTGAGCTCCTCAAATTCTGCCCTTTGGAGCATTCCTGATTATAACAGCTCAACCATTGGTGGCCGTGCCTTCAGCTGCCTGGACCCCAAGCTTTGGAACTCCTTCCCTAAACCTCTCCACCTCTCTTTCCCCCTTTAAGATGCTGCTTAAAACCTACCTCTTTGACCAAGCTTTTGGTCATCTGCCGTAATTTCTTCTCATGTGGCTCGGTGTCAAATTTATTTGTTTTGTCTTATAAAACTGCTGTGAAGGACGTTTTACTATGTTAAAGACACTATATAAATCAAAGTTGTTAGTGTTGTTGTTATAACTATGCAGAGTTTTATTCTGAATCTAATCCATAATACATCTAATCTGGAAGGGGCTTGCTGCTGATAATTGGGTACTGAGAATCAGAAACTGTTCTTTTCTGCAACAGAGGCAACTCTCACCCTGATGAGGGCGGGACTAATTAGCCCAGAAGCCCTTGATTGACCACAGTGCCCGTGGGTTAGGTGCAAGTGGTTTACTTATTAGTGCTGATTGTGGTTTATCTGCTCTAAAGCACAGAGCAGAACTTTTGAAGAACTGGATAAACGTTTCCATAATAGTTAGAGACACAAACAGCACATTGTGTATAGTTTCAGCACTATCAAACATTAGCTAACAGAAGGTGGACTTGCTCCTCTTACCCTGCCTCCTGTTGTTGTATGGGAAAGTAGCCCAAGGGAAAGTCTGGCTGATCTTGTTGCTGTATTTCAAGATTCTCAGTCTCTGATGTATAACAATTTCTAATATATTTTGTTTCTCTGTCTGCTGCTGTCTGTCTTGTGCTCAAGCAAAACGATCAAATAAAACTTCATTCAATCCTGAGTGACTACGTTCCATGTGCTTTGCGTCCACCCAAACAAAATGGCACAGCACAACTGCAACTTTCCTGATGTAATTAGTAGCATTGCTACACTACAGACACGATACATTGGGGAGAATTTTCCTCTCAATTTCTGCCCAAACACAAATCAAGGAAAACGGTATAAGGGAGGTGTACCACATCTAAGCCCCTAAAACTACATTTACCTTTCTTTCAAAAGCCAAATACTACAGACGCTGGAAATCTGAAATAAAAACAGAAAATGCTGAATATACTCAGCAGGTCAGGCAGCATCTGTGGAGAGAGAAACAGAGTTAACGTTTCAGGTCGATGACCTTTCGTCAGAACTGGAAAAAGTTAGAGATGTAACAGGTTTTAAGCAAGTACAGAGGCAAAGAAAGGGGAGAGGAGGAAAGAACAAAAGGGAAGATCTGTGATAGGGTGGAAGGCAGGAGAGATTACATGACAAAAGGTATGATAGCACAAGGCAAATGATAATGGGACAAGTAAACAAATAAAAGATGGTCTAGAGGAGGTATAAATGGGCATTGCAGAATCATCAACAGCTGCTGTCTGAAAAAATAGGGGCAGAGGTTATGATCTGAAATTGTTGAACTCGATGTTGAGTCCAGAAGGCTGTAGAGTGTTTAATCGAAAGATGAGCTGCTGTTCCTCGAGCTTACGTCACCGAGGTCAGAGTGGGAGTGAAGGAGAGAATTAAACTGACAGGTGACCAGAAGCCTGGGGTCATGCTTACGAACTGAACGGAGGTGCTCCGCAAAGCGGTCACCCAATCTGCATTTGGTCTCCCCAATGTAGAGGAGCACCGATCATGAACAGCGATTACACTATACTAAATTGCAAGAACTACAAGTAACTCACTGTTTCACCTGGAAAGTGTGTTTTGGGCCCAGGACAGTGGGAAGGGAGGAGGTAAAAGTGCAGGTGTTGCATCTCCTGTGCTTGCATGGGTAGCTGCCGTTGGAAGGGGAGGGGGTGATAGAGGAGTAGAACGGATGTCGTAAAGGGAACGGTCCCTTCTGAATGCTGAAAGGAGAGATGGGGAAAACATGTTTGGTGGTGGGATCATGCTGGAGGTGGTGGAAATGGCAGAGGATGATCCGTTGAATGTGGAGGCTGGTGGGGGAAAGGTGAGGACAAGGGGAACCCTATCATGGTTTTGAGAGGGAGGGGAAGGCAGGAGAGGATAAATGTGGGAAATAGAACGGTCGAGGGCCCTGTTAACCACGGTAGAGGGGAGTTCTCAGCTGAGGAAAAAGAAAGTAAACTAGCAAGAAATATAAAAACAGATAGTAAGAGTTTCTACAGGTACATAAAAAGGAAAAGAGGGTCTAAAGTAAATGTTAGTCCCCGAGAGGATGAGACTGGGGAATTAATAATGGGGAACAGGGAAATGGCAGAGACGTTGAACAAATGGCAGAAGACACTAAAAACGTCCCAATAGTGGATAATCAAGGGGCTATAGGGAGGGAGGAACTTAATACTATCACTATAACTAAAGAAGTAGTACTAGGTAAAATAATGTGACTAAAGGCGGACAAGTCCCCTGGACCTGAAGGCTTGCCATTCTAGAGAATTAAAGGAAGCAGCTGCCGAGATAGTGGATGCATTGGTTGTAATCTACCAAAATTCCCTGGATTCTGTGGATTGCAAAATCACAAATGTAATGCCTCTATTTAAAAAAAAGAGGCATACAGAAAGCAGGAAACTATAGAGCAGTTAGCCTAACATCTGTCGTTGGGAAAATGCTGGAGTCCATTATTAAGGAAGCAGTAGCAGGACATTTGGAAAAGCATGATTCAATCAAGCAGAGTCAGCATGGTTTTATGAAAGGGAAATCATGTTTGACAAATTTGCTGGAGTTCTTTGAGGATGTAACAAACAGGGTGGATAAGGGGGAACCAGTGGATTTGGTGTATTTGGATTTCCAGAAAGCATTCGATAAAGTGCCACATAAAAGGTTACTGCACAAGATAAAAGTTCACGGGGTTGGGGGGTAATATATTAGCATGGATAGAGGATTGGCTGACTAACAGAAAACAGAGTCGGGATATAGACAGGCTAAGTGAGTGGGCAAAAATTTGGCAGATGGAATATAATGTGGAAAAATGTGAGGTTATCCAGTTTGGCAGAAAAAAATAGAAAAGCAAATTATAATTTAAGTGGAGAAAAATTGTAACGTGCTGCAGTACAGCGGGACCTGGGGGTCCTTGTGCATGAAACACAAAAAAGTTAGTATGCAGGTACAGCAAGTAATCAGGAAGGCAAATGGAATGTGAGCCTTTATTGCAAGGGGGATAGAGTATAAAAACAGAGAAGTCCTGCGCCTGCTGTGCAGGGTATTGGTGAGGCCACACCTGGAGTACTGCTTCAAGTTTTGGTCTCCGTTTTTAAGGAAGGATATACTTGCATTGGAGGCGGTTCATTCTCTGGTTGGCAACCAGTAACTAGTGGGGTGCCGCAGGGATCAGTGCTGGGACCCCAACTATTTACAATCTATATTAATGACTTGGAAGAAGGGACTGAGTGTAACATAGCCAAGTTTGCTGACAATACAAAGATGGGAGGAAAAGCAATGTGTGAGGAGGACACAAATCTGCAAGAGGACATAGACAGGCTAAGTGAGTGGGCAAGAATTTGGCAGATAGAGTATAATGTTGAAAAGTGTGAAGTCATGCACTTTGGCAGAAAAAAATCAAAGAGCAAGTTATTATTTAAATGGAGAAAGATTGCAAAGTGCTGCAGTACAGAGGGACCTGGGGGTCCTGGTACATGAAACACAAAATGATAGTATGCAGGTACAGAAGTGATCAGGAAGGCCAATGGTATCTTAGCCTTTATTGCAAAGGGGATGGAGTATAAAAGCAGGGAAGTCTTACTACAGTTATATCAGGTATTGGTGAGGCCACACTTGGAATACTGCGTGCAGTTTTGGTTTCCATATTTAAGAAAGGATATACTTGCTTTGGAGGCAGTTCAGAGAAGGTTCACTAGGTTGATTCCGGGGATGAGTGGGTTGACTTATGAGGAAAGGCTGAGTAGGTTGGGCCTCTACTCATTGGAATTCAGAAGAATGAGAGGTTATCTTATCGAAACATATAAGATTATGAGGGGGCTTGACAAGGTGGATGCAGAGAGGATGTTTCCGCTGATGGGGGAAACTAGAACTAGAGGGCATGATCTTAGAATAAGGGGCCGCCCATTTAAACAGAGATGAGGAGAAATTTCTTCTCTCGGGGGAATCTGTGGAATTCGCTGCCTCAGAGAGCTGTGGAAGCTGGGACATTGAATAAATTTAAGACAAAAATAGACAGTTTCTTAAACGATAAGGGTATAAGGGGTCATGGGGAGCAGGCGGGGAAGTGGAGCTGAGTCCATGATCAGATCAGCCATGAACTTATTGAATGGCGGAGCAGGCTCGAGGGGCCATATGGCCTACTCCTGTTCCTATTTTTTACGTTCTTATAAGGTTCACTAGTTTGATTCTGGAGATGAGGAGGTTGACTTATGAAGAAAGGTTGAGTAGGTTGGGCCTATACTCATTGGAGTTCAGAAAAATGAGAGATGATCTTATCGAAACATAAGATAATGAGAGGGCTCGACAAGGTGGATGCAGAGAGGATATTTCCATTCATAGGGGAAACTAAAACTAGGGGACATAGTCTCAGAATAAGGGTCCACCCATTTAAAACTGACATGAGGAGGAATTTCTTCTCTCAGACGGTTGTAAATCTGTGGAATTTTCTGCCCAGAGAGCTGTGGAGGCTGGGTCATTGAATATATTTAAGGCGGAGATACAGATTTTTGAGTGATAAGGGAATAAAGGGCTATGAGGAGTGGCTAGGGAAGTGGAGCTGAATCCATAATCAGATCAGCCATGATCGTATTAAATGGCGGAGCAGGCTCAAGGGACCAAATGGCCTACTCCTGCTCCTATTTCTTATGTTCTTAAGACATACCAGAAGCACTTGTATGGAAGGTAACATCGTCAGAACAGATGCGACGGAGACGGAGAAACTGGGAGAATGGAATAGAATCCTTACAGAAAGGGGGTGGGAGGATATGTAGTCAAGGTAGCTGTGGAGTCAGTAGGCTTATAATAAGAACATAAGAAATAGGAGCAGGAGTAGGCCATACGGCCCCTCGGGCCTGCTGCGCCATTTAATACGATCATGGCTGATCCGATCATGGACTCAGGTCCACTTCTCTGCCCTCTCCCCATAACCCATTAATTCCTTATTGGTTAACTGTCTATCTCTGTCTTAAATTTATTCAATGACCCAGCTTCCACAGTTCTCTGAGGCAGCGAATTCCACAGAGTTACAACCTCTGAGAGAAGAAATTTCTCCTCATCTCAATTTTAAATGGACGGCCCCTTATTCTAAGATTATGCCCCCTAGTTCTAGTCTCCCCGATCAGAGGAAACATCCTCTCTGCATCCATCTTGTCAAGCCCCCTCATAATCTTATACGTTTCGATAAGATCACCTCTTATTCTTCTGAATTCCAATGAGTAGAGGCCCAACCTACTCAACCTTTCCTCATAAATCAACCCCCTCATCTCCGGAATCAACCTAGTGAACCTTCTCTGTACTGTCTCCAAACCAATCCTTTCTTAAATTATGGAAACCAAAACTGTACGCAATATTCCAGGTGTAGCCTCACCAATACCCTGTATAACTGCAGCAAGACTTCCCTGCTTTTATACTCCATTCCCTTTGCAATAAAGGCCAAGATTCCATTGGCCTTCCTGATCACTTGCTTAACCTGCATGCTAACTTTGTGATTCATGCACCAGGACCCCCAGTACTGCAGCACTTTGCAATTTTTCTCCATTTAAATAATAACTTGCTCTTTGATTTTTTTTCTGCCAAAGTGCATGACCTTGTACTTTCCAACATTATACTCCATCTGCCAAATTTTTGCCCACTCACTTAGTCTGTCAATGTCCTTTTGCAGATTTTTCGTGTCCTCCTCACACATTGCTTTTTCTCCCATCTTTGTATCTTCAGCACTCGGTCCCTTCATCCAAGTCGTTAATATACATTGTAAATAGTTGGGGTCAAAGTACTGATCCCTGCGGCACTCCACTAGTTACTGATTGCCAACCCGAGAATGAACCATTTATCCAGACTCTCTGTTTTTTGTTGGTTAGCCAATCCTTTATCCATGCTAATATATTGCACCCAACCCCGTGAACTTTTGTCTTGTGCAGTAACCTTTTATGTGGCAACTTATCAAATGTCTTCTGGAAGTCCAAATACACCACATCCACTGGTTCCCCTTTATCCACCCTGTTTGTTACATCCTCAAAGAGTTCCAGCAAGTTTGTCAAACATGACTTCCCCTTCATAAATCCATGCTAACTCTGCCTGACTGAATTATGTTTTTCCAAATGTCCTACTGCTTCTTTAATAATGGACTCCAACATTTTCCCTAACTGGTCTATAGTTTCCTGCTTTTTATCTACCTCCTTTTTTTAAATCGTGGCGTTACATTTGCAGTTTTCCAATCTGCTGGGGCCTCCCCCAGAATCCAGGGAATTTTGGTAAATTACAACCAATGCATCCACTATCCTTGCCGCTACTTCTCTTAATACCCTCAGATATAAGCCATCAGGTCCAGGGGATTTATCCGCCTTTAGTCCCTTTTTTGCCTTCTCCCCTTAGAGAGAAGGCAAAAAAGAAGTAGAAAGAAACAGAAAGATGACGTCACAGCCAAGGGGGTAAGTGATTGGCTGGTGATTGGTGAATAGTTTTTCTTTTTTCTCTTCTATAACAGCGAGTAAACTTTAGCATTGTTGTTGCCAATGTGTATCTAAGGGTTACATCATGGCAGGAGAGCTCGGTCATGTGATATGCTCCTCCTGTACCATGTGGGAACTCAGGGACACTTCTGGTGTCCCTGACGACTACGTGTGCGGGAAGTGTATCCGCCTCCAGCTCCTGATGGTCCGCGTTGCGGAATTGGAGCTGAGGGTGGATTTACTCTGGAGCATCCACGATGCTGAGAATGATGTGAGTAGCACGTGTAGCGAGGTGGTCTTACCGCAGGTGAAGGGGCCACAGCCAGCTAGGGAATGGAAGACCAGCAGGAAGAGCAGTGCAAGGAAGGTAGTGCAGAGGTCCCCTGCAGTCATCCCCCTGCAAAACAGATACACCGTTTTGAGTACTGTTGAGGGGGATGACTCATCAGGGGAGGGCAGCAGCAGCCAAGTTCATGGCACCGTGGCTGGCGCTGCTGCACAGGAGGGCAGGAAAAAGAGTGGGAGAGCGATATAGATAGGGGATTCGATTGTAAGGGGAATAGATAGGCGTTTCTGCGGCAGCAACCGAGACTCCAGGATGGTATGTTGCCTCCCTGGTGCAAGGGTCAAGGATGTCTCGGAGCGGGTGCAGGACATTCTGAAAAGGGAGGGTGAACAGCCAGTTGTCGTGGTGCACATTGGTACCAACGATATAGGTAAAAAAAGGGATGAGGTCCTACGAGACGAATTTAAGGAGCTAGGAGCTAAATTAAAACGTAGGACCTCAAAAGTAGTAATCTCGGCATTATTACCAGTGCCACGTGCTAGTCAGAGTAGGAATCGCAGGATAGCTCAGATGAAACGTTTAAAATTCTGACGGGTTTGGACAGGTTGGATGCAGGAAGAATGTTCCCAATGTTGGGGAAGTCCAGAACCAGGGGTCACAGTCTAAGGATAAGGGGTAAGCTATTTAGGACCGAGATAAGGAGAAACTTCTTCACCCAGAGAGTGGTGAACCTGTGGAATTCTCTACCACAGAAAGTAGTTGAGGCCAATTCACTAAATATATTCAAAAGGGAGTTAGATGAAGTCCTTACTACTCGGGGGATCAAGGGGTATGGCGTGAAAGCAGGAAGGGGGTACTGAAGTTTCATGTTCAGCCATGAACTCATTGAATGGCGGTGCAGGCTAGAAGGGCTGAATGGCCTGCTCCTGCACCTATTTTCTATGTTTCTATGTTTCTATGAATACGTGGCTTGAGCAGTGGTGCAGCAGGGAGGGATTCAAATTCTTGGGGCATTGGAACCGGTTCTGGGGAGGTGGGACCAGTACAAACTGGACGGTCTGCACCTAGGCAGGACCGGAACCAATGTCCTAGGGGAAATGTTTGCTAGTGCTGTTGGGAGGTGTTAAACTAATATGGCAGGGGGATGGGAACCAATGCAGGGAGACAGAGGGAAACAAAAAGGAGACAAAAGCAAAAGACGAAATGAGATGAGTAAAAGTGGAGGGCAGAGAAACCCAAGGCAAAAAACAAAAAGGGCCACTGTACAGCAAAATTCTAAAAGGTCAAAGTGTAATAAAAAGGCAAGCATGAAAGCTCGGTGCCTCAATGCAAGGAGTATTCGGAACACAGGAGAGGGCTCTGAGCTAGTTAGAATGGGTGAGAGCTCAGATGAACAGGATCCCAAGAAAGAATGCAAAAGGCAGGAGGCAATAGAGCAGAGTAGCACTGGGGTAGGTGTAAACCACAAGGTGATAGGAAGGGACAATATGTATGAATATAAAGGGGCTGCAGGAGGGGTCAAAACTAAAAATCATGGTTTAAAAACTAGTATTAAAACACTCTACCTAAACGCATGCAGCATTCGAAATAAAGTAAATGAGTTGACGGCCCAAATCATTACAAATGGGTATGATTTGGTGGCCATTACAGAAACGTGGTTGCAGGGTGGCCAAGACTGGGAATTAAACATACAGGGGTATCTGACAATTCGGAAAGATAGACAAGAAAGGAAAGGAAGTGGGGTAGCTCTGTTAATAAAGGAAGATATCAGGGCAGTTGTGAGAGACGATATTGGCTCTAATGAACAAAATGTTGAATCATTGTGGGTGGAGGGGATAGTAAGGGGAAAAAGTCACTGGTGGGCGTAGTTTATAGGCCCCCAAATAATAACTTCACGGTGGGGCGGGCAATAATCAAGGGAATAATGGAGGCATATGAAAAAGGAACGGCAGTAATCATGGGGGATTTTAACCTACATATCGATTGGTCAAATCAAATCGCACGAGGTAGCCTTGAGGAGGAATTCATAGAATGCATACGGGATTGTTTCTTAGAACAGTATGTTACAGAACCTACAAGAGAGCAAGCGATCTTAGATCTGGTCCTGTGTAATGATACAGGAATAATAAACAATCTCCTAGTAAAAGATCCTCTCGGAATGAGTGATCACAGTATGGTTGAATTTGTAATACAGATTGAGGGTGAGGAAGTAGTGTCTCAAACGAGCATACTATGCTTAAACAAAGGGGACTACAGTGGGATGAGGGCAGAGTTGGCTAAAGTAGACTGGAAACACAGACTAAACGGTGGCACAATTGAGGAACAGTGGAGGACTTTTAAGGAGCTCTTTCATAGTGCTCAACAAAAATATATTCCAGTGAAAAAGAAGGGCGGTAAGAGAAGGGATAACCAGTCGTGGATAACCAAGGAAATAAAGGAGAGTATCAAATTAAAAACCAATGCGTATAAGTTGGCCAAGATTAGTGGGAAACTAGAAGATTGGGAAAATTTTAAACGCCAGCAAAGAATGACTAAGAAAGCAATAAAGAAAGGTAAGTTGGATTACGAAAGTAAACTTGCGCAAAACATAAAAACAGATAGTAAAAGCTTTTACAGATATATAAAACGGAAAAGAGTGACTAAAGTAAATGTTGGTCCCTCAGAAGATGAGAAGGGGGATTTAATAATGGGAAATGTGGAAATGGCTCAGACCATAAACAATTATTTTGCTTCGGTCTTCACAGTGGAAGACACAAAAACCATGCCAAAAATTGCTGGTCACAGGAATGTGGGAAGGGAGGACCTTGAGACAATCACTATCACTGGGGGGGTAGTGCTGGACAGGCTAATGGGACTCAAGGTAGACAAGTCCCCTGGTCCTGATGAAATGCATCCCAGGGTATTAAAAGAGATGGCGGAAGTTATAGCAGATGCATTCATTATAATCTACCAAAATTCTCTGGACTCTGGGGAGGTACCAGCGGATTGGAAAGCAGTTAATGTAACGCCTCTGTTTAAAAAAGGGGGCAGACATAAGGCAGGTAACTATAGGCCGGTTAGTTTAACATCTGTAGTCGGGAAAATGTTTGAAGCTATCATTAAGGAAGAAATAGCGGGACATCTAGATAGGAATAGTGCAATCAAGCAGACGCATGGATTCATGAAGGGGAAATCATGTTTAACTAATTTACTGGAATTCTTTGAGGATATAACGAGCATGGTGGATAGAGGTGTACCGATGGACGTGGTGTATTTAGATTTCCAAAAGGCATTCGATAAGGTGCCACACAAAAGGTTACTGAGAAGATAAAGGTACGCGGAGTCAGAGGAAATGTATTAGCATGGATAGAGAGTTGGCTGGCTAACAGAAAGCAGAGAGTCGGGATAAATGGGTCCTTTTCGGGTTGGAAATCGGTGGTTAGTGGTGTGCCACAGGGATCGGTGCTGGGACCACAACTGTTTACAATATACATAGATGACCTGGAAGAGGGGACAGAGTGTAGTGTAACAAAATTTGCAGATGACACAAAGATTAATGGGAAAACGGGTTGTGTAGAGGACACAGAGAGGCTGCAAAGAGATTTAGATAGGTTAAGCGAATGGGCTAAGGTTTGGCAGATGGAATACAATGTCGGAAAATGTGTGATGTCATTCACCTTGGAAAATAAAACAGTAAAAGGGAATATTATTTGAATGGGGAGAAATTACAAAATGCTGTGGTGCAGAGGGGTCCTTGTGCATGAATCCCAAAAAGTTAGTTTGCAGGTGCAGCAGGTAATCAGGAAAGCGAATGGAATGTTGGCCTTCATTGTGAGAGGGATGGAGTACAAAAGCAGGGAGGTCCTGCTGCAACTGTACAGGGTATTGGTGAGGCCGCACCTGGAGTACTGCATGCAGTTTTGGTCTTAAGGAAGTATATACTAGCTTTGGAGGGGGTACAGAGACGATTCACTCGGCTGATTCCAGAGATGAGGGGGTTACCTTATGATGATAGATTGAGTAGACTGGGTCTTTACTCGTCGGAGTTCAGAAGGATGAGGGGTGATCTTGTAGAAACATTTAAAATAATGAAAGGGATAGACAAGATAGAGGCAGAGAGGTTGTTTCCACTGGTCGGGGAGACTAGAACTAGGGGGCACAGCCTCAAAATACGGGGGTGCCAATTTAAAACCGAGTTGAGAAGGAATTTCTTCTCCAACAGGGTTGTGAATCTGTGGAATTCTCTGCCCAAGGAAGCAGTTGAGGCTAGCTCATTGAATGTATTCAAATCACAGATAGATAGATTTTTAACCAATAAGGGAATTAAGAGTTACGGGGAGCGGGCGGGTAAGTGGAGCTGAGTCCACGGCCAGATCAGTCATGATCTTGTTGAATGACGGAGCAGGCTCGAGGGGCTAGATGGCCTACTCCTGTTCCTAATTCTTATGTTCTTATGTTCTATATCTTACTAAGTACCACCTCCTTAGTGATTGTGATTGTGTTAAGTTCCGCCCCCATAGCCCCTTGACTATCCATTGTTGGGATATTTTTAGTGTCCTCTACCGTAAAGACTAATATAAAATATTTGTTCAGAGTTTCTGACACCTCCATGTTCCCCATCTCAGGTCTCGTCCTCTAAGGGGCCAACATTTACTTTAGCCACTCTTTTCCTTTTTTTATATTATAGAAACTCTTGCTATCTGTTTTTATATTTTGTGCTAGTTTACTTTCATAGTCTATCTTCCCTTTCTTAATAATTTTTTTAGTCGTTCTTTGCTGGCTTTTAAAAGCTTCCCAATCTTCTATCCTCCCACTAGTTTTGGCCACTTGGTATGCCCTTGTTTTTAATTGGAAACCGCCCTTTATTTCTTTAGTTAGCCACAGATGGCTATCTTTTCTTTTATACCTTTTCCCCCTCACTGGAATATATATTTTTTCAGAGTTATTGTGGTGTATCTAACACACATATCACTGACTCCACACGGTCTGGTGTAAGTCTAACTGCTGTGACCTTCGTCCTTTATTGTTCAGCTCCAGAGTGCCTCTCAGGTGTGGTGGTCAGCCTTATATAGTGCCTGTTCTAGGTACTTCCAGGTTTCCCACCACAGCGCCCTCTGTGGTGTGGCATAGTGCTTACATTACATTTAAGGTACCAGGACGATACACACATCATTACATAACATCACTTTACCCACCCCAACCAGGACGCAGGACAACGATACATACATCAATACATAACATCACACTTGTCCAACGGAAGGCAGGAAGGCATAGACAGTGCGTTAGTATGGTACATATTATCTGGTACATTAACTAGTTATTGACTGGTAACGGATCCCTGATTTCCTTGTTAGCCCTTATCATTAATTGTACTTCATATCCATTATTTTACACAAATACAGTGGCCATTCAGCATTAAAAAATTAATTCTTAATATAAATTCGCCATCTCACATTAACATAGCTCATTTTACACTCGCTCTGCCTTACAGAAGTCCTTTGTGGGGACCACCTCTTGGTAAGGCCCTTTTAAGACTCCCGGATGCATTTCCTTTTTAAGGCACCATCTTTGATGCAGGAAGATTCCACGAGGCTTCTCCTTGGGCACTGCCATCTTTGATGCTCTGCTGCTCTGAACACGATGCCGCCGCTATCTTGCTCTCCGCTGCTCCGGATGCCCTCCGCCGTCGCAATCTCCGCTCCCTTCCGCTGACACCTGACTTGCCGCCTATCCTGCGGCCGTCGTCGTCGCTTCTCCAGCGGCCACCGTAACCACCTCCCCTGCGGCCATCGTGGCCTCTCCAGCAGCCGCACTTGCCACCTCCCCCACGGCCTCCGTAGCGGCCTCCCATGCGGCCGCCGTGGCCACCGACCTCCAGCTGCTGCCACCGCCCGATGCTAACAGCTCCTCGGCGGGGCCCGCCCAACAGCACCTTCCTCTGCAGGGCCCGCCCGACGACAACTTCCTCGGCGGGGCTCTTCCGATCCGCCGGCCATCCTGGATCCCTCGCACCCCGCCGGCTCACCCACCCCCCCCCCACCCCCCCCCCCCCCCACTAGGCCCCTCTCTGCAGAGCTGCTTGCCTGTGGGGGCTGAGGCTGCAGGATCTCTGTGGCTTGAGGTCCGTGCCTGGGGTTTGCCTGTGGGTGGATTGAGGCTGCAGCTCCAGCTCGGTCAGCGCTGCTCTCTGGGGACCCGGGGCACGGCAGCACCCCGGGGAGCAGCAGCCTGTGGAGTGATGAAGTCTTCCCAGCTCCCACGGACCGTCCTCATCCACCTCCGGCCGAGGAGTGTTGGCCCATCGCCTGCAACAACTCACAAAAGTAAACCATGCATCTCGTCCCCGTGGGATACCTGCACCATCGCTCTGCCAAGAACAGGTATTAGTTCCCTGGTGTAGGTACACAGCTTCGCCGTGACTGGGACTAGCTTGGGTCGTGCAGCTGGGTTAGTCCACAGTTTATCAAAAGTTCTCCGACTCATCAACGACAGACCCGAGCCCGTGTCCACTTCCATACTCACAGGGACTCTGTTGATTTTTACTTCCCTTATCACTGGGGGCGAATCGTCAGTACACGTGTGCAGTCCAAACACCTCATTTTCTTCTACTTGCTCCTCGCTGAACAGTAGATCATCCCCCATCTCATCAGCCACATGGTGAGTCCGATTTATTTTACACATATGCTGAAGGTGGCCTTTAACGTGGCAGGTATTGCACGTGCACTCCGCAAACCTGCACCGGTGAGCCTCATGGCTTCCTCCGCAGTGCCAGCATGGTGCTGCTTGATTGGCCCCCCTCAGCGGACTCTGAGTTCCTGGACCCCGAGGTCCGTGCTCTCTGCCCCGGGCAGAGCCACGTTCTGCAGTTTTGTCCATGGTGGGCGCTATCATGTGGACAGTGCCTGCCAGGTTCGAGACTGTGTGGATCATTTGCTTGGTGCTGCAAGTCAAGGTCATATGTGCCCGGCTGATGGCGATGGCCTTTGTCAGAGTGACTGTGGGTTCCATGGCTAACAGCTTGTGAAGGAGACCCTCGTGGCCAATCCCCATAACGAAAACATCCCAGGTGTGCGCCAAAATCACACGGCGCCGCGAGTCTCCTGAGGTCCGCAGCATATTTGGTGACATCCTGGCCCTCAGGTCTGCAGTGATGGTAAAATTTGCATCTGGCCGTGAGGATGCTCTCCTTCGGTTTCAACTGGTCACGAATGAGTTCAGTCAGCTCCTCGTATGACTTGTCCCTGGCGCTCCCGGGTGCCAGCAAATCCCTGACGAGACAGTAAACCTCATCTCCACAACTGGAGAGCAATATCGCCTTACGCTTATCTCTCATTGCGTCCGTGTCCTCCGTCAGGTCGTTTGCTGTGAAGTAGTACTCGAGCCTTTCCGTAAAGGCCTCCCAATCATTGCCCACGGTAAAATCCTTTAGCGAGCCCAGAGTAGCCATGGTTGCGTGGAGTTCATCCGCTTCCTAGTCGCCAATGTGGTGTATCTAGCACACAAATCACTGACTCCACATGGTCTGGTGTAAGTCTAACTGCTGTGACCTTCGTCCTTTATTGTTCAGCTCCAGAGTGCCTCTCAGGTGTGGTGGTCAGCCTTTTATAGTGCCTGTTGCAGGCACTTCCAGGTTTCCCACCACAGCGCCCTCTGTGGTGTGGCATAGTGCTTACATTATATTTAAGGTACCAGGACAATACACACATCATTACATAACAGTTATGAAATATCTCCTTAAATGTATGCCACTGTTCATCAACCATCCTATACTTTAATCTATTTTCCCAGTCCACTTTAGCCAACTCTGCCCACATACCTTTGTAGTCTCCTTTATTTAAGTTTAGTACGCTGGTTTGAGATCCAACTTTCTCGCCCTCCATCTGAATTTGAAATTCAACAATTCCAAGGGAATCCTTTACTAGGAGATTGTTTATTAATCCTGTCTCATTACACAGGACCAGATCTAAGATAGCCTGCTCTCTGGTTGGTTCCGTTACATGCTGCTCAAGGAACCCGTCCCTTATGCACTCTATGAACTCTTCCTCAAGGCTACCCTGACCAATTTGATTTGTCCAATCAATATGGAGGTTAAAATCACCCCAGATTATTGCTGTTCCCTTTTTACAAGCCCCAACTTGGTTTATACTCCGACCAACAGAGTTGCTACTATTAAGGAACCTATAGACTGCGCCCATCAGTGACTTTTTCCCCTTATTATTCCTTATGGATGTTGGTCGATAGGCTATCCCCAGAAACGGAGACAGAGAAGTTGAGGAAGAGAAGGGAAGTCAGAGATAGACCATGTAAAGGTGAGGGAAGGGTGGAAATTGGAAACAAAGTGAATGAAATGTTCCAGTTCAGGGTGAGAGCAGGAAACGGCACCAATAGTCATCAATGTACCAGATAGAGGTGAGGGAGGGGACCTGAGTAGGACTGGAACAAAGAATATTGCACATATCTCACGAAAAGGCAGGCAAAGCTAGGGCCCATGCAGGTTCCCATAGCAACCCCTTTCATTTGGAGGAAGTGAGTGGAATCAAAGAAGAAGCTGTTTAACGTGAGAACAAGTTCAGCCAAATGGAGGAGTGTGGTGATGGATGGGGACTGGTTGAGCCTCTGTTCAAGGACGAAGGCCATCCTGGTGGGGGAGGTGGAGGTATATGGGATTGGACATTCACGGTGAAGAGAAAACTGTTAGGGCCAGTAAATTGGAAACTGTTAAAATGGGGGAGGGCGTCGGAAGTGTTGTGGATGTAGATTTGGAGAGATTGGACAAGGGGAGAAAAAAGAGTCGAGACAGGAAGAAATTTCCTATAGGAGACAATTGCTTTTCCTCTCTTTCCCCCAATGTCAGCTATCCTTCCACTGCCTGCCATGCTGCATGTAAATGATGGTCAGTGCTTAAGATCCTGTCTGATTTCCCTTTGTAACCACCTCTATATAGCTGATGGAGGGAAGTGTCAGAAGGTGGTTGGGGAAGGGGGACTGTGACAGTGGGGGACATGAAGACTGACTGCAATGTAGGAGCTGGCCACCTGTACCTCTCCCAAGCTTCCAAAATGCCTATTGTTTGGATGCTGGGCTCATTCAGAGTCAATTCAAAATTATGGGGATTCTACCCCTGTTAAAATTGGCACCGCCCTTGATTTGTGCCTCCTTAGCAGTGGTAGATTCCCACTGAGGAGCAGAGATACAGCTGGAAGCCTGCCCTGCATTTGTAATTAACCCTGACCCTGCAAAATGGATCAGGAGACCATCTCAACTCAATTCTGGCAACAACACCACCCTCAGGTAAATCGCTCCATTGTTTTTTTTCCATTTGCTCTTGGCATGTGGATGATGTGGACAAAATCTTCTTCTTGCTAGGGCACTTTAGAGGGCATGAGGTCAACCGCATAGTCACCGACTAGAGTCCCATTTAGGCCAGACCAGATGGGGGTTGAGGCAGGTTCCCTTCCCTAAAGGTCATTAGTGAACCAGATTCTCTTTTTAATGACAGTGCAGTAGCTTTCATGGTAAATTACTTGCCAGGGTGCAATTAGAATTCTTGACCTCTGAACTGCTAGTCTACTTCCATAACCATACTACCATACATTCTATCAGAAAACATCCACACATTATCCAAGTACAGTATAACTGATCTTTGACTAGAACCCAGGTTTCAATCAAGCCCAAAGTGATGAAATTTAGGTCTTCTCTCACTATTGGCTGTAAAAGTTGTAGTTAAAATGAGCTTGTTCAGTTTCAATGTAATTCATGTCAGCGAGGGCCAACAGCACAAAACTGCCAATAATTCAGCACTAATTTCCTGAAAGAGGAAAATGGAAATACCATACCAATACAGTGGGGGAGTGTTCCTCTGAAGATGTGGCCAAGATCCAAAGCAGAGCAGAGTGAGTTTTATTCTGCATCTGGGCATTCTTGATCTCTGCCACTGAGTGCTGAAAATGGAAAAGCATTTCACTCCCAATACTGATATTCTTCACGTTGAAGCAGAAAGGTTTGTCATGGAATATAAATATAGTGCATTGATTAGGTTGACCTTTCACCTCTGTAATCTAATTCCTATTGCAGCCTCCTCCGCTTGAGGGTCCTACATGACATGAATGAAATCCAGTCCATAGCAGACCTCTTCTGCAGTTGATACTGGGTGTAATATAGAGGAGCTTTACTCTCCATATGGGCCCGTTACACCTGACATGAAAATACTTGATGTTGACCTTTGGGCCGCAATGTTAACAGTCCGACGCTCTGGCAGTGGGGGTGCCCTGTGGAGCGTGGGGAACCCGAAGATTCAGCAGCACGTTTGTCAGTGGCTTTTAAACGAAGCCACTGCATTAGCATCTGACTTCGAGGTTTCCTGACCAATTAGTGTGAGCAGGCGTGATAACGGCACGTATGAGTCTATTTAAGCTGAACTATTTAAGGGAACTGTGAAGATGAAAGTTTAAGGATTGTCCAGGTGGGTGAACAGAGGAAGAAACTGCATTAATGGAAGTCCCAACATGGCAAGGCAACACCTCGCTTAAATGATGCCTCCCTAGAGCTGATGCTGTGTAAAGGCCCGCAGGGAGATTCTCTACCCAAGCCGACTCCAGCGCATCACACCTCATATGTACTTACCTTGCAGGTGCACCCATTCCTATCTGTCCAGGCATCTAAAGCGTATCTTTAGCATTCCGATTGCTTGCTCGATGACAGTTCTCCTGGTCATATGGCTTTGATTGTATCTCTCCTGAGCCTCATTGTTTGGGCTCCTAACTAGTGTCATCAGCCATGTTTACAGGGATAAGCACTTGTCTCCAAGGAGCCAGCTGCTAACTCTGCTTCATGGTCCAAGGAGCTCTGGGTGGGTGGACTGGCGCAGGATGAAAATATCATGGCAGCTGCCTGGAAATCTTTCACACACCTGCATGATGATTTTTTTGTGTACAAGCTGAACATTGAAGGAGTGGAAGCCCTTGCCATTGATGAAGACTCCAGGTTGATCTGGGGAAGGGGGGGGGGGGAAGCCTTGATTGCCAAATGTGTGCAATCGATGACTCCCTGGACCTGTGGGAAGCCAGCCAGAGCCGCAAAGCCAAGCACCCGCTCATTCTGACTGGCCTCATTGGTTGCAATGTGCACATAATTGCTGGCCCTAGCAAACATGGCAGGTGCACCCATTCCTATCTGTCTAGGCACCTGAGTGATGTGTTTGTGGCTAGCAGATTGTGGGGTTCTACAGATATCTCCTGAAGATCCCTGGAAGGAGCCAGTGGCGAAGAAATTGAGGGAGGTGGTGACTTTGAGAGCCACTGGCAAAGCGTGCCCACCGAGCCCACTTGGCAGGAGGTCTTCTTCCAGGAGGATGCAAATATCTGCGACCACCTGATACAATATCCTGAGCCTCCTGAGGCACTGCTGTTTCGACACATCCAGGAAGCTGATCCTCTGCCTATATACCCTGTGTTGGGGGTATCGCCTCCTGCGAGCTGCACCCGTGCTCATCCCCTCTCCTATGCAGTGGCAGATCGGTGAGGACAAGGCTGCTGTTCCTGCTGGTGCTTCTCCAGCTGCCGGTGCTGTTGTTGCTGCTATTCATCTCGATCCTCATCTGAGGTCCAAGGTAAAGCTGCATAAGCGGCAGCCATGCTGAACTGATGCTTGACAGATGGTCAGTGTAGATCAGGCTTAGAAAAATCCACGGTAGCAGAAATGATTAGCAAGGTAATGAAAGTTCACTCTTGCAACAAGTCCTGTGAGCAGGAGCCTTTCACTTAGGCAAGGGAGCACATGTAAAGTCTGAGTACTTATAGAATTGTTTGCCTGTCACTTGCTCAGCCCCCTCAAATTGCGCGGTCATCTCGCCTTGCTTTCACTGGCAAGTCCCAGAAAGCCCGGCAAACCTGTAGACTCAAGAGTTAAAGCTCAAATCTGCATCTCCTAATTGCCTCTTACGACCCAGAAATTGCAGTCGGCAGCTTCCCCCGGGCAGATGCCTCTGATCTGAAAAATGTCTACGAATTTACCTGGTGGTCCGGGAGGAGCATGGGATTCCGGTGGGGAGGCCTTCTCTTCCCGCGCTGCGAAGTGCACTCTCGTCCTCCAGGTTCCCATGTGTGACTGCTCAGCCAATCAGGTACAGTATTCCACTGCTTTCTCATTAATAGCAATGGGAGCTGCGTATCTGCCAGTTCTCATTGCTATTAATGAGAAAAAAAACAAAGACACTAAACACATGTAACAAAAAATAAAAACACCTCACATAATTAAAATTAATTGAAATTAAAGTTAATAAATATCTGAGAGAAAAACATTTTTTCTGAGTTTTAACATTTTTTTTAAATTATGCTTAAAAATAAATGTAACATGGTGGGCAGAGTTTTTAAAAATAATATGTGTTTTTTAAATTTAACTTAATTATATTTTTGTATGTTTTTAAACTCTTACGCCTGTAAAAGTTGATTATGCCCCTGCTTTTATCAAGTGCAAGAATTTTGAGGACATTTGCTGGGCAAGATATGGGTAAATCTCGCAATCTTGCCCTCGCAAATGTCCTTGCTCCCGATAGGCATGAGATCTGTCGAGCTCCAGCTTGACCGATCGGAAAAGCTGGTTTTCAGCGCATGCACATTGTGCGCTGAAATACAGCTTTTCCGATGCCTTCCCGAGTCCGTAGACACTCCGTACGGACCCGGGGGGGGCCGGGATTTCCAGGCCATTATCTTTTAACTGCCAGCCCGCCTCTCCCATGGGGGGTTTCTCGCATGCAGCAGAAAACACTGCAGTTAAAAGCTGAAGTCGCCGAGTTCAAGTCGGCTTCCCGAACTGCTGTCAGTTTCACCCATTTTAATCACCCACCCGCTCTCAAACACAATCAGGGGACGAAATTCAGTTATGCCCGTTTGGGGGTGGGTAACCGAGGCGAGGCGGGACTTCCTGCACCCGGCGCAAAAGTCCCGCCTAGGCTACGAAATTCCGGTTACCGCCCCTTACAGGAAGTGGAGTGCAATGTCGCGCGCTCCACTTCCTTTTGGGGTAGGCTATGGGGGCGATACGCGGGCGGATTCGGGAGCGCTACGCGGTCTCTCCACGTAACACTGATGCATTTCAACGAATTTCCCCTTCTATTAAAGGGGAGGCATGCTGCGAACTCTGCAGTCCCTTTGAAGGCCTCCACTGGGCCACCTGGGCTAAGGGGTGCCGTGGCCGTAGCCCTGCACCGGCACGATCGCGGCCCAGACCCCGCAAAAGGTGCAGCGAATGGCCCGACCAGTAGCGGGGGGGGGGAGGGGGGGAAATAAAAGATCGTGGCGCGCGACACAGCACATCTCCCCTTTAACGTTCGCCCCACAATGGATTACCAGCCCGGTTTTCGACCCGTGAGGCTGGCACTGGCATTGCCCATGGCGGCTTCACGAGGCGCTGGCCAATTTCCGCCGTGGGCAGAAAGGGACCACCGTGGGGCCATCGCACACGGCAATGACATAGGAACATAAGAAATAGGAGCAGGATTAGGCCATTTGGCCCCTCAAGCCTGCTCCGCCATTCAATAAGATCATAGTTGATCTGATCATGGACTCAGTTCCACTTCCCTGCCCGCTCCCCAT
Organism: Pristiophorus japonicus; assembly: GCF_044704955.1. Taxonomy (NCBI): domain Eukaryota; kingdom Metazoa; phylum Chordata; class Chondrichthyes; family Pristiophoridae; genus Pristiophorus; species Pristiophorus japonicus. The sequence goes on along the minus strand of NC_091992.1, from coordinate 74,807,144 downwards.
AACTCTTTACTCCCTTATCGCTCAAAAATCTGTCTATCTCCACCTTAAATATATTCAATGACCTAGCCTCCACAGCTCTCTGGGGCAGAGAATTCCAAAGATTTACAACCCCCTGAGAGAAGAAATTCCTCCACATCTCAGTTTTAAATGGACGGCCCTTTATTTTGGGATTATGTCCCCTTGTTTTAGTTTCCCCTATGAGTGGAAATATCCTTTCTGCATTCACCTTGTCGAGCCCCTCATTATCTTTTATGTTTCGATAAGATCACCTCTCATTCATCTGAACTCCAATGAGTATAGGCCCAATCAACTCAACCTACCTTCATAAGTCAACCCCCATCTGAACAGCAATGTAAGTATATCCTTCCTTAAATACGGAGACCAAAACTGTACACAGTACTCCAAGTGTAGTCTCGCCAATACCCTGTACAGTTGTAGCAGGACTTCTCTGCTTTTATACTCTATCCCCCTTGCAATAAAGGCCAACATTCCATTTGCCTTCCTGATTACTTGCTGTACCTGCATACTAACTTTTTGTGTTTCATGCACAAGGACTCCCAGGTCCCTCAGTACTGCAATTTTTCTCCATTTAAATTGTAATTTGCTTTTCTATTTTTTCTGCCAACGTGGATGACCTCACATTTTCCCACGTTATACTCCATCTGCTAGATTTATGCCCAGTCACTTAGCCTTTCTATATCCCTCTGCAGATTTTTTGTGTCCTCCTCACAGTTTGCTTTCCCATCCATCTTTGTATCATCAGCAAACTTGGCTACATTACACTCGGTCCCTTCATCCAAGTCATTAATATAGATTGTAAATAGTTGAGGACCCAACACTGATCCCTGCGGCACCCCACTAGTCACTGTTTGCCAACCTGAAAATGACCCATTTATCCCAACTCTCTGTTTTCTGTAAGTTAGCCAATTCTCTATCCATGCTAATATATTACCCCCAACCCCCGTGAACTTTTATCTTGTGCAGTAACCTTTTATGTGGCACCTTATCGAATGCCTTCTGGAAATCCAAATACACCACATCCACTGGTTCCCCCTTTATCCACCCTGCTTGTTACATCCTCAAAGAACTCCAGAAAATTTGTCAAACATGATTTGCCTTTCATAAAACCATGCTGGCTCTGTTTGATTGAATTATGCTTTTCCAAATGTCCCGCTACTGCTTCCTTAATAATGGACTCTAGCATTTTCCCGGCTAACTGGTCTATAGTGGACTGTTTTTTTTGTCTGCCTCCTTTTTTAAATAGGGCCATTACATTTGCGGTTTTCTAATCTGCTGGGACTGCCCCAGAATCCAGAGAATTTTGGTAGATTACAAGCAATGTATCCACTATCTCTGCAGCCACCTCTTTTAAGACCCTCGGATGTAAGCCACCAGGTCCAGGGGACTTGTCCGCCTTTGGTCCCATTATTTTACCGAGTACTACTGCATTAGTGATAGTGATTGTATTAAGTTCCTCCCTCCCTATAGCCCCTTGATTATCCACTATTGGGATGTTTTTAATGTCTTCTACCGTGAAGACTGATACAAAATATTTGTTCAATGTCTCTGCCATTTCCCTGATCTCCATTATTGTTCCCCAGTCTCATCCTCTCGGGGACCAACATTTACTTTAGCCACTCTTTTCTTTTTTTATGTACCTGTAGAAACTCTTACTATCTGTTTTTATATTACATGCTAGTTTACTCTCATAATCTATCTTGCCTCTCTATCATTTTTTTTAGTTGTTCTTAGCTGGTTTTTAAAAGTTTCCCTCTGCCTCCCACTAGTCTTGGCCACATTGTATGCCCTGGTTTTCAATTTGATACCCTCCCTTATTTCCTTAGTTAGCCATGGATGATTATCCCTTCTCTTACAGTCTTTCCTTCTTATTGGGATGTATTTATGTTGCGAGTTATGAAATATCTCCTTAAATGTCTGCCACTGCTCATCAACCGTCCCATTCTTAAGTCTATTTTCCCAGTCCATTTTAGCCAACTCTGCCCTCATTGTACTCTCCTTTATTTAAGCTTAGGACCTTGGTTTGAGGACGAACTTTCTCACCTTCCAATTGAATTTGAAATTCAACCATGTTATGGTCACTCATTCCTCGAAGATCCTTTACTACGAGATCATTTATTAATCCTGTCTCGTTACACAGTACTAGATCTAGGATAGCCTGCTCCCTGGTTGGTTCCGCAACATACTGTTTAAGAAAACTATCCCGGATACACTCTATGAACTCTTCTTCAAGGCTGCCCTGGCCAATTTGCTTTGGGCAATCAATATGAAAGTTAAAATCACCCATGATTATTGCCATTCCTTTATTACAAGCCTCCCTTATTTCTTGATTTATACTCCGTCCAACAGTGTAGCTACTGTTAGGGGCCTATAGACTACACGCACCTTTTTCCCCTTATTATTCCTTATCGCCACCCAAACTGATTCAACATCTTGATCCTCTGAACCAGTATCGTTTCTCACTAACGCACTAATCCCATCCTTTATTAACAGAGCTACCCCACCTCCTTTTCCTTTCTGTCTGTCCTTCTGAATTTTCAAATACCCCTGAATATTTAGTTCCCAGTCCTGGTCACCTTGCAACCACGTCTCTGTAATGGCTATCAGATCATACCTATTTGTGCCATCAACTCATCACTGGAGGCGCAGTGGCCCAGGTAGCCACCGGTGGGGACGCGGTGCTACCATTTTTGTACCTCCGCTAATCCCCACGCAATTTCACAGGAGCTGGTTGCCCTCCCAGGTGAAAACAGCTTTGTGCCCCGTTAGCTCCCCCCGGGGGCACTAACAGGATGCGCGGAATAGGGGAATTTCGGCCCCTCACTTTTTGAGGTACAAATTTCCCCCTTGGGTTCCAAAATGGAGAAGACACTGTACAACAACACTGACATTCTTCATTTTAATGAGCACAATTCACCAAAAAGAAAAAAGAAAACAGCATGAGCATCCTATAAAAGTTGTGTGCACCCACACTAAACAATATTTGTAAATGCTGCACTGTATATAATGCTACGCATACACTGCATTGGGCTGGATGTGCAAGTACAACACCAACATTGTATGTAAGGATAATATCACCATTTATTCAAACTGTGCAATGATCATAGAGCCAATTTTTTTTGATGGTGGTGCAGTTGTGGTGCACCCAGAAAAGTTCCAGAGCATTTGGTGTTACGGTGCTAGAAGTGGACTTCCGACGATGTTCTAAGATACTCTCGTTACATCATGATAACGCTTTTTCACTGCTGACTAGGCCAAGCGCTACAGGCATGGAGGCCAGGAGAGCAGGTAATCTAGGGCAGCAGGTTAAAAATGCAATTGCAACTTTTAAAGAAGGACCTGCACTTCCTGTGGAGCAGCTTTGGAATTTGTGGATTGTTTTTCTCCCTGCATGTTAGATGAGCCAGGATACTGCAAGGACTCAATTTCTGACAAAGTGCTGGAAGTCATGCTGAGGGAAGTTAGGCAAAGAAGACTTGCCATTTTTAATTATGAGGGCCATGCTCCTCAAAAGCTTTTTGTCAACACTGTGTGGAAGACATAGAAAAAGTTCAACACAATGAAGACATTTTCCATGGTAGGTGTCTGCTAATGTTTTTATCTGTTTAGTGTTCCGACATCTCATCTGACACAAACACACACTACCATCTCCAGCAGCTGCATACTCACATGGGATATTTCCTCATCTTTAGGGTCCTGTCATTGATGGTGTGTCGTGCCATTATGAAGAGTACTGTTTTGTAGCTGCATCTATCCACTATTTTTTATGTACTGACTTCGTATTTCACCCTCTCTGGAACCCCATGTGATGTGCGTGAACATTTGGTCTGCTTGCAGATCTCTGCTCTGTAAATGATCAAAAGGAGATATACAAGTGTGGTCTGGAGTAACTCTTGCCAATGTCCTTACTATTCTGTGGGCAAGTGACTCACATAATAACATGACTGAGAATGGGAACTCATTGGCGGCTAAATTGGGCTCTGCAGCGGCCGTTTTTTAGGCACAAGCTGGCAACCTAACACTCAAAAATGGGGTCCGAAATGCGCACACATTCGACGGGAAATGCACAGGATGCTACCTTGGTAAAGGGGTTTGTGTGCACGCATCTAATGACCACCAGCAGCATGCAGAGCAGGCAGATTATGACTTCAATCACTATGCAATGCTGATTTGATGTCAATGCTGCCATTTTCAAACTCCACACTCCAGCGAATGCTGTCTTAACCTCAGACAGTTGAACACAATGTTAAACGGAATGAAGGGCCCCCCCCCCGCCACCAGCGCTATTTAAAAGGAGAATGAACTACTTACAGGTTAGTTGCTGGATTATTTCTTCTGGCTGCTGGTGCAATTGTGCGTGTTTTAGGATATTTCCTCTACTTGGCTGAAGTTAGAATAGTTTGCAGGGAGCGGTCTGGTTGGTGTTGAAGTACTTTCCTGTTCATTTAAAAGTTTGTGCTGAAACAAGTTGCTTCCAAACAGGGCTTCCTCTTGGAATTGATCATGATTCATCATCATCGTAGGCAGTCCCTCGGAATCGAGGAAGACTTGCTTCCACTCTAAAAGTGAGTTCTCAGGTGGCTGCACTGTCTAATACGGGAATTACAGTCTCTGTCACAGGTGGGGCAGACAGTGGTTGAAGGAAAGAGTGGGTGGGGAGCCTGATTTGCCGCATGCTCCTTCCGCTGCCTGCGCTATTTTCTGCATGCTCTCAGCGACGAGATTCAAGGTGCTTAGCACCCTCCCAGTTACTCTTCCTCCACTTTGGCCAGGGATTCCCAGATGCCGGTGGGGACGTTGCACTTTATCAAGGAGGCTTTGAGGGTGTCCTTGAAACATTTCCTCTGCCCACTTGGGGCTCGCTTGCCATGTAGGAGTTCAGAGTAGAGCGCTTGCTTTGGGAGTGTCGTGTAGGGCATGCGGACGATATGGCCCGCCCCACGGAGCTGATCGAGCGTGGTCAGTGCTTCGATACTGGGGATGTTGGCCTGAGCGAGAACACTGATGTTGATGCATCTATCCTCCCAGGGGATTTGCAGAATCTTGCAGAGGCAGTCCTGGTGGTACTTCTCCAGCGCTTGGAGGTGTCTGCTGCATATAGACCACGTCTCCTAGCCATATAGGAGGGCGGGTATCACTCCTGCCCTGTAGACCATAAGCTTGGTGCATGATTGAGAGACTGAAGAGAGACCACGCAGAGCAGGGCAAGCTGCTGGAAGAGGGAGGAGGCGGAGGGAGAGGAGGGCTCTCAGCAGAAGGCCATATCCGCTGAGTCTTTAGGGAGCAATTCTCTTACCTAAGTTTAAGTGGGACCCAATGCATGAGACGTCTTCGTTTCACAAGAGAGGTCATGAATGAAATCTGCCAACTGTTGCAGCCACAACTGCAACCTCAAAGCAAGGCAAGGGCAGCACTGACTGAGGCTGACAAGGTGATCAAGGCTCTGAACTTTTATGTCTGGCTCCTTCCAGGCTGCTGCTGGAGATAAAAGCAACATCTCGCCATTTCCGGTACACTGCTGCATAAGGGAGGTCACTGAGAGACAGTTTCATCTCATTCACTCTTGCCAGAGACAAGCAGGCGGAGCGAGCACAAGGTTTTGCACGGAATGCAGGAATTCCCATGGTCCAGGGTGCCGTTGACTGTACGCACATTGCCTTGCGTGTGCCTCATGTGAACTCGGTCATTTTCATGAACCGAAAGAGATTTCACTCCCTCAGTGTGCAGCTGGTGTGCGACCACAGGCAGTGCACCATGCAGGTGAATGCCTGTTATCCTGGCAACAGTGACAATTCCTTCAGTTCTCTGTGCCACCTGTATTTTACCCACTAAGGCAAGTCAATGGCTAGCTACTGGGCGATAATAGTTATCCACTTATGACATAGCTCATTACTCCAGACCGGAACCCACGCACACACGCACAGCAGGCCTACAATGAGAGCCATTCTGCCACAAGGAACATTATAGAGCACATCATCGGCGTCCTCAAGCAACGCTTCCACTGCCTGGACAACTCTGGGAGAGCCCTGCAGTATTCAGCTGAGCAGGTATCAAGATTTGTGGCAGTGTGCTGCATGTTGCACAATCTCACTATTATGAGGGAAGAGCCCGTGCTGCCACCTATCAGGCAAGAAGTTGAGGAGCAGGAGAAGGAAGTAGAGGAGGAGGAGGAAGTGTAACAGAAAGTGCAGGAACACGAAGAGGAAGTAAGACTACAACGTAGTCAGTCCCTTTCTGCCCAGGCTCTACGTGATCAAATAATTCATGGGCGATATCAATAACCTCAACCACACCTCCCCATTCACCAACAGTCCTTATCTTTCCTCTATCATTGACCATCACATCGTCCTCCTGCCAATAACACAAAAATAAAAACCACCAGAAAAATGCACATTGTAATCCAATTTTATAAATTCAATCATTACATGATACATACAAAAAATAAACAAATCACCCTTGTGCAATCCCTTAGTGCCTGTCTTCCATGTGCCTTTGCCTCTCCTAGTGTTCCTACAAGGTGCTTCCCCAGTGGCTGCAGCATCGGTGGTGGAAGGTTGGTGGTGGAAGGCTGCTGACCTTCAATTGAGGAGACTACAGAGGGCGACCTTGGGCAGCTCTGGGCCTAGAGGACCCGGCTTGAAATTGCAACAGCAGGCTCTCTGGCAGAGTGGCAGGGCTGGGAGCAGGAATGCTATCATCCTGAAGGAGGACAGTAGGTTCATGCTCCATGGAGCCACTGCCACTCTCCCAGAGTGGTGCATCAGCAATCCTATAGATATGTTGGAGGACAGATTGATGGACTGCTGTAATGCCCTGAAAGCCCCTTTGAACAGTGGTATCCATGCAAGGCAGCAGACTGAGCGTCCACTGCAGAACTCAGACCTTTGATGGAAGCTGTTTGTGCTGCAATCCAAGCTGTGACATCGGCCATCAAACTCTGCATCATGGTGGGTTCCACAGGTGTGCTGAGGGAGTTGACCACCAGTTCCATGTTGGAAAGGATGGGCTCCAAGCTCTGCGCAAACCCCTGTGCCAAGTTGGTGCTGGTCTCCTCCATGCTCATTGACATTGTGCACAAGCCTTCTGGCATGCTTTTCAGTGCACCAAGCATTTTGTACGTACACCCATCAGCCTTATCTGACTCCTTGGCAGCAAAACTAATGTGCGACCTCGCCATAAGCGAACTGACACCTGTGCTTTCCTTTCCCCCCCACCCTGGCTGCAACGCGCTTGTGCACGCTGTCTCACCATGTACAGATCCCTCCTCTATCCTAGCCTCTAAAATACACGCAGTGTCAGTCTCTGAGCTGGTGGCTGCGAGTGTAAGATCAAATAGTGATGATTCTTCATCTTCACTGACTTCTTCCTCTTCCTCCTCTGACTGGGAAGGTTCCAGTTCTTGGGTATCTGAAATGAAAAAGAGACAAGAATTGGGTTGTGATGAGGGGAGAGGGAGAAAGTAAGAAGTGCATGCTTACACCATCTGCAGCTTGTGAGTCAGAAGAGATTGTGGGATGAGGAAAAAGTGAATTGAGAGGAGGATTGGTTATGCAGATACCCTCATCATCGATCCCTCTAGCCCCGACAGTGGCCACGGCCTCAGCAATGCCCCTTCCCAAGATGGCCAGCATTGTGTCCTGTCGAAATCTCGACCTCCGAAAAGAATGACTCCGACACTTACAGCTCCGGTAGAAGTTTCCTTTTTAATTTACTTGCTCGCAAGGGGTAGGTTTCACTCAGTCAAGGGCTAAATGAACACCTCCGAAATGGTTCAGTTTAACAAGATATTTATACAGTAAAACCAAAGTTCTGGCCTCTCCCTGTGTATTGCTCTGTCTCACAGTCAGTGAATACAGATAAAGAGTTAATTACTATATCCTGGTCCTGACATGGTGTCCAGATATTTCCTTTTGTCAGGGTTATCAGAAAGCCAAACGGCCATTACTCCATGAGTCATAGGTAATGGGCTATCACCTGCCTTGTATTGTGTCAGGATTGTTTCAATTTCCTGGTCAGTTTATCTGTTTGCATCAAATGGATGAGGTTTCGGAAAGAGATAATGGCTAGAAGATAAGGGTGGGGTGACATGGAACTCCTGTAGTGTAGACAATAGGAGAGCACCATGGGGGTTACTTGTCTCAGCATGACTTGTCTCCTAGCTGTCTGATGGCCATCAGCCATCTCACAGCAGGTTTAGCTGTTTATGCAAGCTGACTGCTAAAATGCAGAAAGTTCTGGAAGGGCCAGGACTCCATTTTAATCAAAAGGCACACAAATACCGTATGGTATCAGCTTAGATAAAAATACTTTCCACAGTCCTCCATGCAAGCGCTTGTCCTCCTCCAGTCTTTCCTGCTGTCTCCTGCTATGCGCCACCTTCTCCCGCAAATCCAACTTCATAACAGGAGCCCATTCTCTTTATTCCACAATGGTTCAGAGTAACTTATTTTGCATACCATAAACTGTCTGCTCAAAACAGAATATCCTGCAATGAATTTGGGTGGTGTGTCTGTCATGGTTGAATAGCTGTCAGTGTGTGCGAGCAGTGAGTTGTGGGCACGAGGCCTGCAACAGTGCTAAGTGTGTGAGGATGAAGTAAAGCATATGAATTGAACGGTTGAGTACTGATGATTGAGATTGTTGTGAGCTGGGTGATAAGAGTGTAGAGAATTGACCAGTGGATGAGGCTGGTAGTGCAGTTGATAGGACATGCCATTTGAAGATGAACTCACTCATCTTGACCATTCATGTCAGAACGTTAAATTTCTTCCTGCATTGCAGGAATCATTTAAAACAGCAGGCAGCACCAATTTAACGTGTGGATGGATGCAGATCAATCACGTACCGTGATTCCCACGCCCGTCTTCGGGGTTGGCCAATTTAACCCTACTGTGTAGGGGGCTAGATCCAAGAAGACATGTCACCAATATATACCACCTTGTAATTTTTCAAATGTACAAAATAACTTCAGTTAAGAGATGCAGGAAGTCTTCCCAGTCCCTGAAATGGGTTGGACTCCAGGGGGTCTCATTGGCAAATCTTACGTTGAAATGTCTTCTCTGGTTTAAGGTAGAATGCCCATATAACAAGTTTTAGGACTCAAGAAAGGAATGATATGTGTACCACAATAAATTTACAGCTATGCTGAAGGACCTGAGAGAGGATATATCCAACATAAACTCCTTTACGTCAGAAGGTTGAAAATAAGTCTTGAAAACTGAAAACTCATTTTTGTTTTTTGAGCAGACAGTTTATGGTATGCAAAATAAGTTACTCTGAACCATTGTGGAATAAAGAGAATGGGCTCCTGTTATGAAGTTGGATTTGTGGGAGGCTACATTTCGATTGTTCTAAGGCCATACATCAAATATAAAGTCACTCAATTCACTGTCTCAACAAGACAAGCAGCACTAATACAGGTCAAAATTGCAGAAAAGAAAGACTTGAATTTATATAACACCTTTCTCGACCACCGGTCATCCCAATGCACTTTACAGCCAATGAATTATAGGATCGGCCATTTACAACAACAACCAACTTGTATTTATATAGCACCTTTAACGTAGTGAACTGTTCCAAGGCGCTTCACAGGAGTATTATGAGACAAAAAATTTGCCACTGAGCCGCATAAGGAGAAATTAGGGCAGGGGACCAAAAGCAGGTTTGAAGGAGCGTATTGAAGGAGGAAAGAGAGGAAGAGAGGTAGAAAGGCTTAGGGAGGGAGTTCCAGAGCTTAGGGCCCAGACAACAGAAGGCACGTCCACCAAGGGTTGAGTGATTATAATCAGCGATACTCAAGAGGGCAGAATTAGAAGAGCGCAGACTTCTCGGGGGGTTGTAGATCTGAAGGAGATTAGAGACAGGGAGGGGCGAGGTCATGGAGGGATTTGAAAACACGGATTTAGGACTGAGATGAGGAGAAATTTCTTCACTCAGAGGTTGTGTATCTTTGGAATTCTCTATCCCATAGGGCTGTGGATGCTCAGTCATTCAGTATATATACAAGGCTGAGATCAATAGATTTTTGGACTCTAAGGAATCAAGGGATATGGGGATCGGGCAGGAAAGTGGAGTTGAGGTCGAAGATCAACCATGATGCTTTGAATGGCAGAGCAGGCTTAAGGGGCCATATGGCCTACTCCTGCTCCTATTTCTTATGTTCTTATGTTAAAAGGGCCAAAAGTCCTACCACAACACCACTGGACAGGTGGCCTGATACAGCCCAGTAGGGCAATCCATCTGATTCCTTCCCATGCGCTGCTCGGTACAGATATACTTAGGATGACACTTACCTTTCTCTTTTTCTCTGCAGCTACAGTGAATTCCATGCCCCTGTTTGGTTACAATATCTTCACGGTGAAGAAGACTAGTGAACATTGGATTCCAACGCCGTGCATTATCGCAGTCAATCTTGAAAATCTGTTGGTCATAAATGAGGATACCAAGGTTGATAAGCTGCATGCATCAAATACCTTGAAAATCTGCGCAGTATATTGAAGTATATATAGGGAACGTGGGAAACTGGTAGTCTATATAAATATATCAAATTGCACTGGTTACATGATTCATGACCGATATATATTTTGTATCAGTCTTTACAGTAGAGGACACAAACAATATCCCAACAGTGGATAGTCAAGTGACCATTGATGGGGAGGAATTTAACACAATCACAATCACTAAGGAAGTGGTACTCAGTAAGATAATGGGACTAAAGACGGATAAATCCCCTGGAGCTGATGGCTTGCATCCTAGAGTCTTAAGAGAAGTAGCAGCCAGGATAGTGGATGCATTGGTTGTAATTTACCAAAATTCCCTGGATTCTGGGGAGTTGCCAGCAGATTGGAAAACTTCAAATGTAACGCCCCTATTTAAAAAAGAAGGCAGACAAAAAGCAAGAAACTACAGACCAGTTGCCTAACATCTGTGGTTGGGAAAATGTTGGAGTCCATTATTAAAGAAGCAGTAGCAGGACATTTGGAAAAGCATAATTCGGTCAGGCAGAGTCAGCATGGATTTATGAAGGGGAAGTCATGTTTGACAAATTTTCTGGAATTCTTTGAGGATGTAACGAACAGGGTGGATAAAGGGGAACCAGTGGATGTGGTGTATTTGGACTTCCAGAATGCATTTGACAAGGTGCCACATAAAAAGTTACTGCACAAGTTAAAAGTTCACGGGGTTGGGGGTAATATATTAGCATGGATAGAGGATTGGCTAACTAACAGAAAACAGAGAGTCGGAATAAATGGTTCATTCTCGGTTTGGCAATCAGTAACTAGTGGGGTGCTGCAGGGATCAGTGCTGGGACCCCAACTATTTACAATCTATATTAACGACATGGAAGAAAGGACCGAGTGTAACATAGCCAAGTTTGCTGACGATAGAAAGATTGGAGGAAAAGCAATGTGTGAGGAGGACACAAAAAACCTGGAAAAGGACATAGGCAGGCTAAGTGAGTGGGCAAAAATTTGGCAGATGGAGTATAATGTTGGAAAGTGTGAGGTCATGCACTTTGGTAGAAAAAAATCAAAGAGCAAGTTATTATTTAAATGGAGAAAAATTGCAAAGTGCTGCAGTACAGCGGGACCTAGGGGTACTTGTGCATGAAATACAAAAGGTTAGTATGCAGGTACAGCATATGATCAGAAAGGCCAATGGAATCTTGGCCTTTGTTGCAAAGGGGATGGAGTATAAAAGCAGGGAAGTCTTGCTACAGTTATACAGGGTATTGGTGAGGCCACACCTGGAATACTGCGTAGAGTTTTGGTTTCCATATTTACGAAAAAATATACTTGCTTTGGAGGCAGTTCAGAGAAGGTTCACTAGGTTGATTCCGGAGATGAGGGGGTTGACTTATGAGGAAAGGTTGAGCCTCTACTCATTGGAATTCAGAAGAATGAGAGGTGATCTTATTGAAATGTATGATTATGAGGGAGCTTGACAAGGTGGATGCAGAGAGGATCTTTCCACTGATAGGGGAGACTAGAACTAGGGGGCATAATCTTAGAATAAGGGGTCGCCCATTTAAAGCTGAGATGAGGATGAATTTCTTCTCTCAGAGGGTTGTAAATCTGTGGAATTCGCTGCCTCAAAGAGCTGTGGAAGCCGGGACATTGAATAAATTTAAGACAGAGATAGACAGTTTCTTAACTAAGGGATTAATGGGTTATGGGGAGCGGGCAGGGAAGTGGGCCTGAGTCCATGATCGGATTAGCCATGATCGTATTAAATCGCGGAGCAGGCCCGAGGAGTCATATGACCTACTCCTGCTCCTATTTCTTATGTTCTTATATATGTGAGTTATTATAGCCACAACGCAAGTGTTTTATTTTATGCAAACAACCCACCCTAACTCATATTCAAGCTATACAACTTCTTTCTTTAAGAGTTTGACTATTAGAATTTCACTGAAGACAAATGAATGTGTAGCACAGTGATGAGTTAGCTGATCACGGTGACTTCCCTCAACAACTATCTGTGTGACAGAATCTGTGGCTCTCGTATTGGACTGTTCAGCCACCAAAGAACTCACTTCAGGAGTGGAAGCAAGTCTTCCTTGATTCCGAGGGACTGCCTGTGATGATGATGATGAGCTGATCACAGCTAGGAGGTTGATAGGGGTGCTATAGTTGACTTCAGCACTCCTGGCATAAATCAGGAAAAAATCAGCCAGGGTTCCTACTCCTAATCATTATTCAGTGATCCTGATAGAAAGTATATATGTACATGCTGGGTGAAATCAAGCTCAGCTGTGATGCTCTCATAGTTGAAACATAGAAAATAGGTGCAGGAGTAGGCCATTCGGCCCTTCGAGCCTGCACCACCATTCAATATGATCATGGCTGATCATTCACCTCAGTACCCCTTTCTTGCTTTCTCTCCATACCCCTTGATCCCTTTAGCCGTAAGGGCCATATCTAACTCCCTCTTGAATATATCCAATGAACTGGTATCAACAGCTCTTTGCGGTAGGGAATTTCACAGGTTAACAACTCTCTGAGTGAAGAAGTTTCTCCTTATCTCAGTCCTAAATGGCTTACCCCTTATCCTTAGACTATGTCCCCTGGTTTTGGACTTCCCCAAGATTGGGAACATTCTTCCTGCATCTAACCTGTCCAGTCTCGTCAGAATTTTATATGTTTCTATGAGATCCCCTCTCATTCTTCTAAACTCCAGTGACTACAGGCCCAGTCGATCCAGTCTCTCCTCATATGTCAGTCCTGCCATCCCGGGAATCAGTCTGGTGAACCTTTGCTGCACTCCCTCAATAGCAAGTCCTGACTAGGGTACTGACACGATATTCCTCATCGGAATGCCCCGTCGGTGCCTGTTTCCGGGTATTCCACTGTTGAAAAATGGGTAGAGCCCCATAATGCTGAGTGTCAGCATCAGTAGCACTCAACATGCATTTCTGGGTAACTCATAGGCAAGGGTGACAGCATAACATCCAGGAGATGCAGTAGGGAAATTCAAAACATATCTAAATGAGCAGGAAATGATATTTTTAACATCATTCACATGTTACACACCAGGTGTGCAGTGGATGCAAGCAGTACCCATATAAATTTGGTGATAAGAAAGTTGAAGAAAGTAGCCAGTGCCTGCAGGGCAGAATTAAAGGAGGTGCAAAGCAGCACCAAAGTGTAAGGTAGCAGTGGGTCTTCACTATGTGGGCCCTGTGGAATCAGAGAAGTAGTTGTGGGATCCAATTCTTGCCTGTCACCACCACGCTTGTACAATGGGTGTCCTACTGTGCCTGCACTTCTTGGAGGAAGAAGACGAAGATGAGCAGGAACAGCAGGATATCAGGCAATATTGCAGAGAAGAGCTCCTAACCAAAGGTACCACGCAAACTGAATCATGATAAATAGAGGAGCAATGCCTTCTTAGATTTACCATGGGGGCTATTACAAAGTTAGATCCTCTACTCAGGTTCAGACATAAAGCCCACAAATAAATGGAATACATCAGCTGCAGGTAAATACTGCCCACTATGTGACCATGTCTGCATCAATCACTGCCCAGTATATAAACACTTCTGAGCCAAACACTGCATAATACATGAACTTGCTTGCAGTGTGCTGCCTGTTATATGAACATGTCCCTACACCACATGCTCCCCAATTTATGAGCATGCTTAATCTGTAGTTTCTAATCTCTTGCAGAGTGAGCTCCTGATGATTCCTCTAACGGAGATCCAGACGATGCGCTCCCTGCATTCATCCGATGGATCAAAACTCCCAGCGATGGAAGTTCATTTTGGACCTCCAACCAAACCACAGACAATCTCCTTTGAACTGAAAGAGGTAAGAGTAAAGGCACAGATCAAAGCTAATTGTAAAGTACCACAGCTTAAGAAGTAGGTGGCACAGTGAGTTAGTCACTGGCCTTTCTAATCCGGCACAGGCTGAGGGGATGTCAGCTGGCTGCAAAGGTGCTATGTGAGTTATGTTTGGGCAGCCTGAATCTAGTTCTTAGTTGATAAGAAGTGCAAAGCTACTCCTAATTTAGCAACAACTGTTACTCCCACTCAGAAAAGCCACAGGGTGAGTGATGTGGCAAATGGAAAAATATACTGGTACAAGAGGGGATGCTCTTCTGAGTTTATGACTGAGGACCACCGTTGGAGCAGACCAGAGGGAGTTTTGGAGATATGTAAAGGGAGCTTTACTCTACATCTAAATATGCTTGATGGTGACATTGGGTGCCTGAAATGAATACTCTTTCATTACACATCCCTCACTTTGATGAGCAAAAAGAAAATCATAAAAGGTAAAATATTGAGATGCATATCAGTCACAGATCCGTCGTCACTACATTGTGTGGTCAGGGTGGAGAATTTGGGCAGTGAGGCCTATCCTAGCCTCCATCCAATTGGGAATTCTCTCCTCTCACCCATGCTAGGGGCATCGCTGGCGCTACTTCCTCTTCTGCCACTGCCAGGAGACCGGGTCTGTTGTCCTGGTGGATTTCCCTGCTTTCTGACACACTGCTACTTCCCAGGGCTGCCTTGTGGCAGGTGGCAGTAGACCCTGGTAAGAAGGCTTTGTAATTACCTCCCTTCCCTCTAGATGGCCCCAGAAAATTACCTGCTGAAGACCTTAATCTCAGCCAAAGCCCTAAGTGAGAGTCTTTGTTCCAATCTTTAGGGCACATCCTTCGTTGCATTATCTGGTGCTGCAGCACTGCCAGGACACTGCTCTCCTCACTGACAGGCTCCTTCTTGATGACAGCAATCCTGCTGGGAACCCACAGTGCCTCTCCAATGAGCCCTAACCCAGGAAATGAATTTGTGTTAGAGCAGCCACAGAGGCAGGGAGAAGCAGAAGTGCAACCCAGCCGAAACCTTGTCCCGATGAGAATCTAGGCCAATGACTTGTGTGTGTGGGGGTGGATGCACCAGGTGAGGGTATCAGTAAACCTGAGTTAGCTAAAGGGAGATTGGAGAAACAGTTGGGAGGTAGCATTGCGATAACATTGCTAAGGTTTTTCCGCTGAATATTAAACTGTACGTTGTATTGCTGTTACATCACAGGGTGTATTACAGTGGGGGTTAGCAAATAGTTCAGTGCAGTGTTACAGCGAGTGGTATTACAGCAAGATGCATAAGTCATTGTAGCGAAGACTAAAAGGAATTACTTGCAAGGAATGTGAAGCATTAAAATGAAAAACATAACTATGTAGTGTGGTATGAAATGGTCCTGATGAAATGCATCCCAGGGTATTAAAAGAGATGGCGGAAGTTATAGCAGATGCATTCGTTATAATCTACCAAAATTCTCTGGACTCTGGGGAGGTACCAGCGGATTGGAAAGCAGCTAATGTAACGCCTCTGTTTAAAAAAGGGGGCAGACAAAAGGCAGGTAACTATAGGGCCGGTTAGTTTAACATCTGTAGTGGGTAAAATGCTTGAAGCTATCATTAAGGAAGAAATAGCGGGACATCTAGATAGGAATAGTGCAATAAAGCAGACACAACATGGATTCATGAAGGGGAAATCATGTGTAACTAATTTACTGGAATTCTTTGACGATATAACGAGCATGGTGGATAGAGGTGTACCGATGGATGTGGTGTATTTAGATTTCCAAAAGGCATTCGATAAGGTGCCACACAAAAGGTTACTGCAGAAGATAAAGGTACGCGGAGTCAGAGGAAATGTATTAGCATGGATAGAGAATTGGCTGGCTAACAGAAAGCAGAGTCGGGATAAATGGGTCCTTTTCGGGTTGGAAATCAGTGGTTAGTGGTGTGCCACAGGGATCGGTGCTGGGACCACAACTGTTTACAATATACATAGATGACCTGGAAGAGGGGACAGAGTGTAGTGTAACAAAATTTGCAGATGACACAAAGATTAGTGGGAAAGCGGGTTGTGTAGAGGACACAGAGAGGCTGCAAAGAGATTTAGATAGGTTAAGCGAATGGGCTAAGGTTTGGCAGATGGAATACAATGTCGGAAAATGTGAGGTCATCCACCTTGGGAAAAAGAACAGTAAAAGGGAATATTATTTGAATGGGGAGAAATTACAACATGCTGCAGTGCAGAGGGACCTGGGGGTCCTTGCGCATGAAACTCTTTTAGGATCCTTCCCAAAAAGTTAGTTTGCAGGTGCAGCAGGTAATCAGGAAGGCGAATGGAATGTTGGCCTTCATTGCGAGAGGGATGAAGTACAAAAGCAGGGAGGTCCTGCTGCAACTGTACAGGGTATTGGTGAGGCCGCACCTGGAATACTGCGTGCAGTTTTGGTCACCTTACTTAAGGAAGGATATACTAGCTTTGTAAGGGGTACAGAAACGATTCACTAGGCTGATTCCGGAGATGAGGGGGTTACCTTATGATGATAGATTGAGTAGACTGGGTCTTTACTCGTTGAAGTTCAGAAGGATGAGGAGTGATCTTATAGAAACATTTAAAATAATGAAGGGGATAGACAGGATAGAGACAGAGAGGTTGTTTCCACTGGTCGGGGAGACTAGAACTAGGGGGCACAGCCTCAAAATACGGGGGAGCCAATTTAAAACCGAGTTGAGAAGGAATTTCTTCTCCCAGAGGGTTGTGAATCTGTGGAATTCTCTGCCCAAGGAAGCAGTTGAGGCTAGCTCATTGAATATATTCAAATCACAGATAGATAGATTTTTAACCAATAAGGGAATTAAGGATTATGGGGAGTGGGCGGGTAAGGAGCTGAGTCCACGGCCAGATCAGCCGTGATCTTGTTGGGTGGCGGAGCAGGCTCGAAGGGCTAGATGGCATACTCCTGTTCCTAATTCTTATGTTCTTATTAATGTTTGGGAAGTCTAGAACCAGGGGTCACAGTCTCAGGATAAGGGGTAAGCCCTTTATGACCGAGATGAGGAGAAACTTCTTCACCCAGAGAGTGGTGAACCTGTGGAATTCTCTACCACAGAAAGTTGTTGAGGCCAATTCACTAAATATATTCAAAAAGGAGTTAGATGTAGTCCTTACTACTAGGGGGATCAAGGGGTATGGCGAGAAAGCAGGAATGGGGTACTGAAGTTGCATGTTCAGCCATGAACTCATTGAATGGCGGTGCAGGCTCGAAGGGCCGAATGGCCTACTCCTGCACCTATTTTCTATGTTTCTATGTATATTCATCATCATCATCATCATCATTATCATAGGCATTCCCTCGAAACTAGGATGATTTGCTTCCACGCCAAAAAGGGATGAGTCCACAACTGTTTCAATGAAGGACCTAATATTCCAGGTCCCAAACTATATGTTGAAGGGTGGAAGATGCCTGTGCGTGAATTTTTTTAATGTGTGGTGGCCGTTGCACACCAGCACACCAGCCACGGGCTTGACAGAGCTAGGTCTTGGTCCAGTGGCAAGGGTTAACCAAGACCACTGAAGACCTGCTCTGCTGCACGGACCTAGTGCGCATACATATTACAGGACAGGACATCAGTATGAGGAATGTTGCTGTAGTAACAGGCTGTCAGGTTACAGCGTTCTGTGCTTTTATAAATACATCTGAATAAAATTAGGAAATATACTATTGATATAGGGGCTGTTCCTGCTCGGTGAATTATTTATTCGTATTTTATTCACTGTTAGTTAAGATGAGGGATGTTACTGCTGCTGAACAGAACACTTTCCATTTCACGCACTCAGTGTCAGCATCAAGCACTCACAGGGAATTAATAATGGGAAACAGGGAAATGGCAGAGACTTTGAACAAATATTTTGTATTAGTGTTCACGGTAGAAGACACTAAAAGCATCCCAATAATTGATAATCAAGGGGCTATTGGGAGGGGGGAACTTAACACAATCACTAGCGCTCGAGAAAAAGTGTGAACTCATCCTTTTTTGGCGTGGAAGCAAGTCATCCTCGATACGAGGGACCGCCTATGATGATGACTAGGAAAACTTATGGGACTAAAGGTGGACAAGTCCCCTGGACCTGATGGTCTACATCCTAGGGTTCTAAAAGTGGCTGCAGAGATAGTGGATGCATTGGTTCTAATCTACCAACGTTTCCTGGATTCTGGAGAGCTTCCAGCGGATTGGAAAACCTCAAATGTAACGCCTTATTTAAGAGAGGGAGACAGAAAGCAGGAAACTATGGACCAGTTAGCCTAACATCTGTCATTGGGAAAATGCTACATTAAGGAAGTAGGAGCAGGACATTTAGAAAATCACAATAGTCATCAGAGTCAGCATGGTTTTATGAAAGGGAAATCATGTTTAACAAATTTGCTGGAGTTCTTTAGGGATGTAATGAGCAGGGTGGATAAAGGGGAACCAGTAGATATGTATTTGGATTTGCAGAAGGCATTTGATAAGGTGCCACATAAATGGTTACTGCACAAGATAAGAGCTCATGGGTTGGGGATAATATATTAGAATGTATAGAGGATTGGTTAACTAACAGAAAACAGAGAGTTGGGAAAAATGAGTCATTTTCAGGATGGCAAACTTCAGTTCCACTCACACCTTAAGGATGCCATATCATTCCCCCAATGCTCAGTTCTTAACTGCCTGGTGTGATCCTGAGCCATTCTGATCAGAAAGGTGCCAGCTTCCATCCAGTCTCATGTCAAGCAGTCGCTAGCCTTAGTACTGGTAGGGATGGGAAAATCGGGCAGCGTTCCCACTCTTGATCATTATCCTGTGATTGCTGCTGGAATGTGTACGAGAATGTCGAATGAGGACAGGTTTTTGGGATTAACTGTAACGTTCTCCACGGTTAAATAACCTGCTGATGCTCAGACTTGGATTTTCCTTTGCTATGCTGCCCCAAATTGGTAAACAAAGCACATTTGGGCAGCAAGGCCTACAGCAGCATTCCACTCCAATCTCTATTTTCCTTCCCTGGCTCAGGCTAGGAAGGCTACCACCCACCCCTTCCTTGATTTAGACGAGGGGATTAAATGCAGTATCTCCAAATTTGCGGATGATACTAAGTTGGGTGGCAGTGTGAGCTGCGAGGAGGATGCTATTAGGCTGCAGAGTGACTTGGATAGGTTAGGTGAGTGGGCAAATGCATGGCAGATGAAGTATAATGTGGATAAATGTGAGGTTATCCACTTTGGTGGTAAAAACAGAGAGACAGACTATTATCTGAATGGTGACAGATTAGGAAAAGGGAAGGTGCAACGAGACCTGGGTGTCATGGTACATCAGTCATTGAAGGTTGGCATGCAGGTACAGCAGGCGGTTAAGAAAGCAAATGGCATGTTGGCCTTCATAGCGAGGGGATTTGAATACAGGGGCAGGGAGGTGTTGCTACAGTTGTACAGGGCCTTGGTGAGGCCACACCTGGAGTATTGTGTACAGTTTTGGTCTCCTAACTTGAGGAAGGACATTCTTGCTATTGAGGGAGTGCAGCGAAGGTTCACCAGACTGATTCCCGGGATGGCGGGACTGACCTATCAAGAAAGATTGGATCAATTGGGCTTGTATTCACTGGAGTTCAGAAGAATGAGAGGGGACCTCATAGAAACGTTTAAAATTCTGACGGGTTTAGACAGGTTAGATGCAGAAAGAATGTTCCCAATGTTGGGGAAGTCCAGAACCAGGGGTCACAGTCTGAGGATAAGGGGTAAGCCATTTAGGACCGAGATGAGGAGAAACTTCTTCACCCAGAGAGTGGTGAACCTGTGGAATTCTCTACCACAGAAAGTAGTTGAGGCCAATTCACTAAATATATTCAAAAGGGAGTTAGATGAAGTCCTTACTACTCGGGGGATCAAGGGTTATGGCGAGAAAGCAGGAAGGGGGTACTGAAGTTTCATGTTCAGCCATGAACTCATTGAATGGCGGTGCAGGCTAGAAGGGCTGAATGGCCTGCTCCTGCACCTATTTTCTATGTTTCTATGTTTCTATGCCCTCCATGTGTAAACCATGAAGGGGAGGCGAAGCATGGTAATCTTACTGGCAATAATACAGCCAACCCCAGGATGACATTGAAAGAGCTGGCAGACCAGCGGCAGTCCCTGGGATAGCAGCACCCAAGGCCTCTACTTAGGTGGTTGGAGAGTCTAGTAGTGTCCTCCAGTCCTATAATGGCCCCAAATTCCTCACCTGTTGAAGGCCCCTGATCAGTCTCAGTACAAAATTTGATAAAGTCTTTGGCGCACTTCTGTCCCTTGAATTATATTTCCCACCTCTTGTGTTGTTGTAATGGGTGTCCTGCTTCAGCACCGCCGTATCATTCCCCTCAGCAGCCTCTGGCTCTATCTTGGCCATGGAAGTCCTGCAGGAGCCCATACTGCATATATAACATGGCCCAAAGAGGAAACTGGGCTGGAGTCACTGCGAGGATTGAGTAGAAATTCCTTCCTTGACCCTTCTTGGGAAAATTCAGGGTAGTCCAGCCCCCCAACTGTCAAGGCTCTGACATGAAGAATGGGCACTTGGATGAAGGACCTGGAGACTGCCCAACAACTGTGGAACTATATTAAAGCAAGTCAGCATCGGGGTTAGAGTAAGATCCAGTGTTTTGACAGGTGTCATTTTATGTTTTCCCCAGGCCAAGGAAATGTGCCACACGATCGCAATGATGCTGGATGAGCTTTTGCAGCACACCTTCACGTGAGAACACACGACGCAAAATGCCGTAGGCGGGAGCTCCAGTGGAGTTGCTGAATGAATCCACACTCTCACTGAAACACAAACACTGGCCCGTCACGAGCAGCCCGAGGCCCTGGCCGTCTTCCATCAGAATCGACACCGGTACTGAGCTGCGGACAGCGGCTGTGACCGTACCCTTCCTTCGATTGTATAATAGAGATAATAAAAATGGAGTGGTCACAACTTTGCCCGATGTCGTGTTGTTCAAAATTCTCATCCTCATTTTCAAATCCCTCCATGGCCTCGCACCCCCCCCCCTCTCTGTAAATCCTTCAGCCTCACAATCCCCCGAGATGTCTGCACGCCTCTAATTCTGCCCTCTTGAGCATCCCTGATTATAATCGCTCAACCATCGGTGGCCGTGCCTTCTGTTGCCTGGGCCCCAAGCTCTGGAACTCCCTGCCTAAACCTCTCTTTCCTTCTTCAAGACGTTCCTTAAAACCTATTTGTTTGACAAGCTTATGGTCACCTGCCCTAATTCCTCCTTATGCGGCTTGGTGTCAAATTTGTATCACATAACACTACTGTAAAGCACCTTGGGATGTCTCACTACGTTAAAGGCGCTATATAAATACATGTTGTTGTTGTTGTTGTTGCATTTGCGGCAGTTGGCAGCTTCAGGTAGCGGTGGAATCCTGGAGCTCACACTAGCCGTGTAGCCCGCAGTACTGAGGAGATTTAGTTCCTAAATCAGGCATAACAGGGAATTATACAAAAAATTAACCTGAAGAACACAATGGCTGCAACTTCCAGCGGCCTCTCCGTGTTGCTAAGCGACCGTAGCGTGGTCCGCTCCCTTCCCCTCGAACCGGTCTTCCCGCCCAATCTCTGCGCACGCGCAGGGCTGGAGTCCTGTATTGTGCGCGTGCGCGATACGGCTGTTCCCATCACCGCGCCTGCGCGCTACTACCGTCCTATCTCTGCGTCTGCGGGCTGCCGACGCTGTTTGCCGAGCGCCGTGGGCGGGAAGCCGAAGTGTGAAGCAAACCGTCTGGAAGTCGGCCTGCGGCCTAGCGGTACAGCACGGCATCAACCCAGATGTGAGAGCCGAAAGGCAAAGCTTTCTGTCATTGTTTGTCAAGTATTTTCAGCAGTGTGGCTTGGGTCTGTCAGTCAGGAAGCAGAAAAAACCACTGGCAGTCATCTTTCGTCAACTTATTAACAATTAAAGAAAGACTTGGATTTATATAGCGCCTTTCTCGACCACCGGACGTCTCAAAGCGCTTTACAGCCAATTAAGTACCTTTGGAGTGCAGTCACTGTTGTAATGTGGGAAAGACGGCAGCCATTTTGCGCACAGCAAGCTCCCACACACAGCAACGTGATAAAGACCAGATAATCTGTTCTTTTGTTATGTTGATTGAGGGATAAACATTAGCCCCAGGATACCAGGGATCAATCCCCTGCTCTTCGAAATAGTACCATGGGATCTTTTATATCCACCAGAGAGGGCAGACGGGGCCTCGGTTTAACATCTCATCCGAAAGACGGCACCTCTAAGTGCAACACTCACTCAGCACTACACTGGAGTGTCAACCTAGATTTATGTGCTTAAGTTCCTGAAGTGGGACTTGAACTCACAACCCTCTGACTCAGACGAGTGTGCTACCCACAGCTGACATTAGAGGTAGCCTGAGAGCCGAGCCAGGCCAAGCCAGTAGCACTACTCAAGGGATGGCAATCAAACCCTGTGATACAGTTCGAACTGAAATAAAGAGAGTATATGATTGTTTTATGATTGAATAACACAAAGCATTCATATCAATAAACTGTGTACTTGCATTGGAGGTTCCTGAGGGAGAAGGTTCACTCGGTTGATTCCTGAGATAAAGGGGTTGTCATATGAAGAATAGTCGAGCAGGTTGGGCCTATACTCATAGGAGTTTAGAAGAATGAGATGATCTTATTGAAACATAAGATTCTGAGGGGGCTTGACGGTAAATGCAGAGAGGATGTTTCCCCTCGGGGGAATTTAGAACTAGGGGGCATAGTTTCAGAATAAGGGGTCGCCCATTTACAATGGAAATGAGGAAGAATTTCTTCTCATAGAGGGTCATGAATCTTTGGAATTCTCTATCCCAGAGAGCTGTGGAGGCTGGGTCATTGAATATATTTAAGGTGGAGATAAGACTGATTTTTGAACGATAAGGGTGTCAAGGTTTATGGGGAGCGGGCAGGGAAGTGGGGTTGAGGCCAAGATCAGATCAGCCATGATCTTATTGAATGGTGGAGCAGGCTCGAGGAGCCAAATGGCCTACTCCTGCTCCTATTTATTATGTTCTTATGTATTTATATAATGCCTTTAATGTAGGTGATTTACATGGTAATGAAAAACTTGGAAGACTTGTATTTCTACACCACCTTTCACGAGCTCAGATTGTCCCGAAGTGCTTTACAACCACTGAAGTGGTCAAACGTAATGTAGGAATCGTGGCAGCCAATTGCGCATGGCAAGATGCCACAAATAGCATTGTGATAATGAACAGATAATCTGTTTTTTGTTATGTTGATTGAGGGATAAAAATTGGCCAAGACACCGGGGTTAACTCCTGATATGTCCTTACTATACAGTATAAATGCATACGAGGCCCATACTTGAGAGAAGGTCACTCTGTGACCAGTTACCTTTATTACCAAGACCTCAAGTGATGAAGGTGGGTGGAGCTTCCCCTTTTATACCTGAAAGTCCAAGTTAGGAGTGTCTCCCACAAGTTCGCCCCTTGTGGTCAATGTTCTCAAGGTGTACAACTTAGGTCAGCTTATACAAGGGTTACAATGATAGTTGAATAAATGACATCACCTCCTCCCCAAAGTCTTATTGGGATCACAGGTTAAATCTCTCTGGTGGTTTACGCTCCTTTGTAGAGCGCCTGAGTTGGGGCTCCAGTTGTTGGGCGCTGGCCTGAGTGTCTGCTGTTTGCGGTGCCTCAGGCCTGTCCGGACTGCCCACAGTGACTGGGCTCTCCTCCACTTGGTTCCAGTGTTCGATCACCTGTGTTGGAGTAAACTCTACGTCGTGTTCTTCCTCTGCTTCTTCTATGGGGTTGCTGAACCTCCTTTTAGTTGATCCACGTGTTTGCGGCAGATTTGTCCATTGGTAAGTTTAACTACCAAAACCGTATTCCCCTCTTTGGCAATCACAGTGCCTGCAAGCCATTTGGGCCCTGCAGCGTAATTAAGGACAAAAACAGGGTCATTGACATCAATACATCGCGCACTCGCATTCCTGTCATGGTAGTCACATTGTGACTGACGCCTGCTCTCAACAATTTCTTTCATAGTAGGGTGTATAAGAGATAACCTGGTTTTGACCGTCCTTTTCATTAGCAGCTCTGCGGGTGGAACCCCTATGAGTGAGTGTGGTCGGGATCTATTGGCCAACAGACGGCGTGATAAGCGGCTTTGTAAGGAACCCCCTTGGATTCTGAGCATCCCCTGTTTGATTACCTGCACTGCTCGTTCCGGCTGGCCGTTTGAGGCCGGCTTGAACAGTGCCGTTCTGACATGGTTGATTCTATTGCCTGCCATGAAGTCTTGGAATTCAGTGCTTGTGAAGCACGGGCCATTGTCGTTGACCAAGACATCCGGTAGACCATGGGCGGCGAACATTGCCCGTAGACTTTCTACCGTGGCAGAGGATGTGCTTGAATTTAAAATGGCACACTCAATCCATTTGGAGTAGGCGTCTACTACAACCAAAAACATTTTTCCCATGAAAGGACCAGCGTAGTCCACATGGATGCGTGACCATGGCTTGGCGGGCCAGGACCAGGGGCTAAGGGGGGCTTCCCTGGGTGCGTTGCCCAGCTGAGCACACATGTTGCACCTGCGAACACAAAGTTCCAGGTCTGCATCTATTCCTGGCCACCAAACGTGTGACCTGGCAATTGCCTTCATCATGACAATGCCCGGGTGCTCATTATGAAGTTCTCTGATAAACACCTCTCTGCCCCTCTGGGGCATGACTACTCAGTTTCCCCACAGTAGACAATCGGCCTGAATCGAGAGTTCATCCTTGCACCTATGAAATGGTTTAAATTCCTCAGGGCATGCCCCGTAAGTGGCTGCCCAGTCCCCATTCAGGACACATTTCTTAACTAAAGACAGTAGCGGGTCTTTATTTGTCCAGACTTTAATCTGACGGGCTGTCACAGGTGAGCCTTCGCTTTCGAAAGCTTCAACAGCCATAACCATCTCAGCATCATGCTCAGTTGCCCCCTCAGTGGTGGCTAGTGGGAGCCTGCTCAGTGCATCGGCGCAGTTTTCAGTGCCCGGTTTGTGCCGAATTGTGTAGTCATAGGCAGCTAACGTGAGTGCCCACCTCTGTATGCAGGCCAATGCATTTACATTTATGGCCTTGTTGGCCAAAAGGGACGTTAGGGGTTTGTGATCTGTCTCCAGCTCAAATTTCCTGCCAAACAGGTACTGGTGCATTTTTTTTATTGCATATACACATGCTAGCGCTTCCTTTTCTACCATCCCATAGCCCCTTTCTGCCTGGGACAGACTTCTGGAGGCATAAGCTACTGGCTGTAACTGACCATTGGCATTCACATGCTGCAACACACACCCGACCCCATAGGACGACGCATCGCACGTTAAAACAAGTTTCTTACACAGGTCATATAACGTTAACAGTTTGTTGGAGCATAACAAATTGCGTGCTCTATCAAAAGCCCTTTCCTGACTGTCCCCGCAGACCCAATCGCGACCTTTGCGTAGGAGCACGTGTAACGGCTCTGACAGCGTGCTCAATTTGGGAAGAAAGTTACCAAAATAGTTCAGGAGCCCCAGGAACGAACGCAGCAGCCGAATGAATCCCGAACGGACATCTGTTATACTCAAACAACCCCTTGTATTTCGTGATGGTGGTCAGCTTCTTCGACTCACTCGCCAGCTCCTGGGTCATGTAAGCTGAGGTCAGGTCCAATTTTGAAAAAAGTTTGCCACCAGATAGCGTCGCAAAGAGGTCTTCCGCTCTCGGTAGCGGGTACTGGTCTTGGAGTGACACGCGATTGATGGTGGTCTTTTAATCGCCACATATCTTGACCAACCCATCCGCCTTGAGCAACGGCACGATCGGGCTCGCCCAGTCACTGAATTCGACTGGCGAGATGATGCCTTCCCTCAGCAGGCGGTCCAATTCATATTCTATCTTTTCCCGCATCATGTACGGCACCGCTCTAGCCTTCTGGTGTACTGGCCTGGCGTCCGGGTTTATGTGAATCACTACCTTGGCCCCCATGAAAGTGCCGATGCCGGGTTGAAATAATGAGTCAAATTTGTCCAGGACCTGTGAGCATGAAACTCACTCCACAGAAGAAATTGCATTGACATCGCCCCATTTCCAGTTCATGACAGCAAGCCAACTCCTCCCCAGTAGTGCGGGACCGTCCCCCGGGACAATCCAGAGTGGCAACCTGTTCTTCGAATCTTTGTGGGTCACGACTACCGTGGCACTGCCTAGCACCGGAATTATCTCCTTTGTATATGTCCGTAGCTGTGCGTCAATCGGCAATAATTTTGGCCTCCTGGCCTTGGACACCCACAACCTTTCGAACTATTTGATACTCATCAGGGACTGGCTAGCCCTCGTGTCTAGCTCCATTAATACTGGGATGCCATTGAGGAGCACTTTCATCATTATCGGTGGCGTTCTGGTATATGAACTGTATATGTGCTCCACATGAACTCGCTGCACTTCAGCTTCCAGCGATTTCCTCCAGTATTCATTTGGCCTCGTAGGGCTTACATCGGGCCCGTCCTCCTCGTACATCAGCCTGGCTGCAGGCTTCCTACACATACGCGCCAAGTGAGCATGTATATTGCTGATACCTGCAAGCTCTGGCTGGGTGTTTGCCTCCACACCTCCAGCATGAGCTGGAGGCCCTGTTGTTAGAAACGAAATGTCCATTACCAGTCGATCGTCTCTGACTGTCTCTGTAACTGTCCTTAAGCGCACCATTAACAGGTGTTGATGGCCCCATTACTGGCCGCATTGTCCATTGCGATGGCATGAATCGCCGTTCAGCTAGCCATTGTCTCTGATGAATTCCCCCTTTGGGTTCCACTACATGCTGGGGCATGTCCGATTGCCCTTGTCTGCCTAGAGAACTGTTTGCCACGTTAACAATGTTGACTCCCTGGTCGTTTGCCGCATTTGAGCCAAGATTTTTGTCATACATCATTCTGGTCTCTTCCTCCTCTGATATAAATGTCTGGGCTATCAGAGCCGCTGCTTCCAAGGTCAAGTCTTTGGTCTCAATCAGTTTCCTGAAAACCCCAGCGTGTCCGATGCCCTCAATAAAAAAGTCTCGCAGCATCTCCGCTCTGCATGCATCTGGGAACTTACATAGGCTCGCCAGTCGCCGGAGATTTGCCACGAAGTCTGGAACGCTTTGCCCTTCTCGCCGCTGGTGCATGTAAAACCGGTGTCTTGCCATATGCATGCTGCTCGCTGGTTTAAGGTGTTCCGCGATCAACTTACTGAGCTCTTTGAACGTCTTGTCCGCCGACTTCTCTGGCGCTAGAAGGTCCTTCATCAGGGAGTACGTTCTGGATCCACAAACCGTCTGGAGATAAGCCCTGCGTTTGTCGGCCAAATCCTGTCCCAACCATTCCTTAGTGACAAAACTTTGCTGTAGTCTCTCAATAAAGTCGTCCCAATCATCACCAACACAGTACCTCTCTTCTGTGCTGCTAGTGGCCATGCTCGCGTGGTTTAAACCCCAGTTTCCCGTCGCCAATGATATTATTTTACAATCCTTACTTTACAGTATAAATGCACACGAGGCCAATACTTGAGAGAAGGTCACTCTGTGACCAGTTACCACCTCGTGAAGAAGGTGGGTGGAGCTTCCCCTTTTATACCTGAAAGTCCAGGTTAGGAGTGTTTCCCACAAGTTCGCCCCTTGTGGTCAATGTTCTCAAGGTATACAACTTAGGTCAGCTTATACATGGGTTACAATGATAGTTGAATACATGACAACTTTCCTGCTCTTTTTCAAAATAATGCCGTGCAGTCTTTTACGTCCACCTGAGAGGGCAGATGGGTCCTCGGTTTAGGGCACCTCCGGCAGTGCAGCATTCCCTCAGTACTGCACTGGATTGTCAGCCTAGATTTTTGTGCTCAAGTCTCTGTAGTGGAACTTGAACCCACAACCTTTTGGACTCAGAAGGGAGGGTGCTACCCACTGATCCATAGCTGGTAGGTGTGAAGGGAATTGCTAATGAAATAAAGTACCAGGTGGTAAGTCATGCTGCAAGCAGAAGCGATTAAAAGCTTAGTTAAAAAGACATGTTTTGAGAAGGCTTTTAAATTTGGAGAGGGGAAGGAGTTTAGGCTACCATTGAGCTCAGGTTGCCACTAGCTCCCTGTCCCCCAAAACATTAATTTAAACTCACTGGTCTCCTTCAGATTCCCCATGCAGAAGTTTCAGAGTAGGGTCGAGATAGCTAAAGGCTTTAACATCAGTGGTGGGACGAAGAGGACATGCACAAAAGGACAGGGTCAGAATACCAAAGAGTGCAGGGAGGAGATGTAAGGCTGAAGGATGTTGCAGAAACAGGATGGCACGAAGCTGTGTGGGGAATCTGAAGGAGACCAATGATTTTAAATTAATCTTTTGGGGGACAGGGAGCAAGTGTCAACCTGAGCTCAATGGTAGTATGCTTTGGGCTACTTTTCAATCAGAAAAAAAATCATGCACATTCTTTTAGGTCGATCTGTACCACAAGGTCTCATCGCCATCTCTTGAGTAGTGACACTGGCATGACTTGACTCCCAGTTCTTTAACTAATTAGAGGCTAGATTCCTTGGAAGTATCAAATGGTCTCATGATTGTTAATTGGGATCATCCCTCAGTCCTGTGTTTAGTATTTGCTGATATTCTCTGTGACAAATGATCTTTGCAACTAAAGTTTATCATTACTCCTATCAGACTGTATTGCAGGTTATAACTTAATAGTTATTTTAACAAGATTTCTTTGGGGAGTCATAATCCAGGCTGACAGTTGAGTTTTGAACAATTTGAAGCTTATGGAGGATATTGGAGAAATCAAGTCGAGAGGTGACAAAATAGTGGATAGGGGTGCAGCAGGTGATATGTGAGAGGTGGTAATAAGCAGTCATGGTGATGAATAGGATGGGAGGTGTGAAGTTCAACTGTTGGTCTATCAGAATGGCAACATTTTATATGGTTCAATTCACACTGAGCACACAGCCAAGGGGGAGAATGAAGTCAGTGATAAAAAAAGCTGAGTCGATGGCAGCCCCGCAAATAATCATACCAGTCTGACCATGAATCTCACTAACTTTAAGAGCAACATCTCCCTTTCTGCATTCAAATATGTATCAAGAGGCAGACTTTGACACAACTGCATTAGTCCATTGTAAGGAAAATATTACTCTTTTGATCAATTAATAGTAAATGTGTAAGATGCAACCAACCATCCATTTGGCTATCTGCTGCTCAATTAACATTTGTTATTGGTTGTTTCTTGTACACCAAAATACAAACCTGCCAAACACTTGTTATAGGTGCCGATTCTTTTTATGGATCAGCCACTGAATGTCAGAGATGCTTGTGAAATGGAGAAAGCAAATTTTTATACTTCTTAGAATTCATGCACCATAGCAACATTTTCCCATATGGCCACAAATACCTGCAGCTGGGAAGAGAATATTCATCTCATCCTTGATGCAATGCTTGAAGTGACCTGGATTCTGCTCATCCAGAACTGCTTGATCGACATCCAGCTCTGGATGAACAGCAATTTTCTCCAATTAAATATTGGGAAGACCAAAGCCATCGTTTTCGATCCCCGCCACAAACTCCGTTCCCTAGCCACTCCATCCCTCTCTATAACATCTGTTTGAGGCTGGACCACACTTTTCACAATCTTGGTGTCATATTTGACCCTGAAATGAACTTCCGATCACATATCCATGGCATAACTAAGACCACTTATTTCCACCTCCGTAACATCGTCCGTCTCCACCCTTGCCTCAGCTCATCTGCTGCTGAAACCCTCATCCATGCCTTTGTTACCTCTAGACTTGACTATTCCAATGCACTCCTGCCTGGCCTCCCTACCCTACGTAAACTTGAGGTTATCCAAAATGTGTTTGCTCGTGTCCTAACTCACACCAAGTCCCATTCACCCATCACCTTGCTGACCTAGACTAGCTCTCGGTTAAACAAAGCCTCGATTTCAAAATTCTCATCCTTGTTTTCAAATTCCTCCATGGCCTCACCCCTCCCCATCTCTGTAATCTCCTCCAGCCCCACAACCTGGATTCTGGAGAGGTCCCAGCGGATTGAATAATCGCAAATGTAACGCCCCTATTTAAGAAAGGAGGGAGACAGAAAGCAGGAATCCATGGACCAGTTAGCCTAACATCTGTGTTTGGGAAAATGCTGGAGTCCATTATTAAGGAAGTAGCAGCAGGTCATTTAGAAAATCATAATACAGTCAAGCAGAGTCAGCATGGTTTTATGAAAGGGAAATCATGTTTGATAAATTTGCTGGAGTTCTTTGAGGATGTAAACGAGCAGGGTGGATAAAGGCGAACCAGTAGATGTCATGTATTTGGATTTCCAGAAGGCATTCGATAAGCTGCCACATAAAAGGTTACTGCACAAGATAAGAGCTCACGGGTTTGGGGGTAATATATTGGCATGGATAGAGAATTGGCTAACTAATAGAAAACAGAGAGTTGGGATAAATAGATCACTTTCCGGTTGGCGAACTGTAACTAGTGGAGTGCCACAGGGATCAGTGCTGGGGCCTCAACTATTTACAATCTATATTAATGAGTTGAATGAAGGGACCGAGTGTAATGTAACCAAGTTTGCTGATGATACAAAGATAGGTGGGAAAGCAAGTAATGAGAGGGATGCAAAGAATCTGCAAAGGGATATAGACAGGCTAAGTGAGTGGGCAAAAATTTGGCAGATGGAGTATAATGTGGGAAAATGTGAGGTTATTTACTTTGGTAGGAAAAATATAAAAACAAATTATTATTTAAATGGGGTGAGATTACAAAATGCTGCAGTACAGAGGGATCTGAGGATCCTTGTACATGAAACACAAAAAGTTAGCATGCAGGTACAGCAAGTAATCAGGAAAGCAAATGGAATGTTGGCCTTTATTGCAAGCGGGATGGAGTATAAAAGCAGAGAAGTCCTGCTACAACTGTACAGGGTATTGGTGAGACCACACCTGGAATACTGCGTACAGTTTTGGTCTCCTTATTTAAGGAGGGATATACTTGCATTGGAAGCAGTTCAGAGAAGGATCACGAGGTTAATTCCTGAGATGAAGGGGTTGACTTATGAAGAAAGGTTGAGCAGGTTGGGCCTATATTCATTGAAGTTTAGGAGAGGTGATTTTATTGAAATGTATAAGATTCTGAAGGGGCTTGATGGGTTAAATGCAGAGAGGATGTTTCCCCTAGGGGGGAATCTAGAACTAGTTTTAGAATAAGGGATCTCCCATGAGGAGGAATTTCTTCTCTCAGAAGGTCGTGAATCTTTGGAATTCTCTGCCCGAGAGAGCTGTGGAGGCTGGGTCTTTGAATATATTTAAGGTGGAGATAGACAGATTTTTGAGCGATAAGGGAATCAAGGATTATGGGGAGCGGGCAGGGAAGTGGAGTTGAGGCCAAGCTCAGATCAGCCACGATCTTACTGAATGGCAGCGCAGGCTCGAGGGGCCAAATGGCCTACTCCTGCTCCTAATTCTTATGTAACTGCCCCCCGCCCCCCCAAGATATCTGCACTCCTCCAGTGCTGCCCTCTTGAGCATCATCAATGTCTTCCCTTGCTGATAGTAGCCTCCCAATGTATGGAAAGTGGTCCACGTTGTCCAAGGCTGTGCCGTGGATTTTGATGACCAGGGGCAGTGCGGTGTGGCGGGGTCAGGTTGGTGGAGGACCTTTGTCTTACGGATGTTTAGCGTAAGGCCTATGCTTTCGTACGCTTCAGTGAAGATGTTGACGATGGCTTGGAGTTCATCCTCTGAATGTGCGCCGACGCAAGCGTCGTCCGCGCACTATAATTCGCCGATAGAGGATGGGACAGTCTTGGATCTAGCCTGAAGGCGACGACGGTGGAACAGGTTCCCACTGGTTCTAGTTTAATTACACTCCAGCGGGGAGCTTGTTGAGCAGGAGATTGAGCATTGGAGAATGGAAGGAACACTTCGAAGATCTCCTTAGCCAAGACTCTGCCTTTGACTCGATTGTCCTCAACTCCATCCCGCAGCATGCTACCCACCACCATCTCAGCAAAACCCTAGCCCTGCACGAGGTAGAAAAGGCCACCTGTCAGCTCAAGAACAAGGCATCAGAAGCAGATGGAATCCCCGCTGAGGCACTAAAGTATGGCAGAGAGGCAATATTGGCTCGAATGCATGACCTCATATCTCTTATCTGGAAGGAGGAGTGCATGCCTGGAGATCTCAGATGCAGTAATCGTGACCATCTTTAAAAAAGTGGACAAGTCTGACTGCGGCAACACAGAAGAATCTCCCTGTTGTCGGCCACTGGGAAAGTCATCGCTGAAATCCTCCTCAACCGTCTTCTCCCTGTGGCTGAGGAGCTCCTCCTGGAGTCACATTGTGGATTCCGTCCGCTACAGGGTACAACGGACTTGATCTTTACAGCACGCCAACTACGAGAAATGCAGGGAACAGCACCAACCCTTGTACATGGCCGCCTTTGACCTCACATGGCTGCCTTTGACACTGTTAACCGCGCAGAACAATGGAGCATCCTCCTCCATTTTGGCTCGAGGAGAGGAGAGAGAGAGCGAGCCAGCCAGAGAGAGAGCGAGCGAACCAGAGAGAGAGCGCGAGCGAGCGAGCCAGAGAGCGCGAGCGAGCGAGCCAGAGAGAGAGCGAGCCAGAGAGAGAGAGAGACAGAGAGCGAGCGAGCCAGAGAGAGAGAGCGTGCGAGCCAGCGAGAGAGAGAGCGAGCGAGCGGAGAATGAGCAAGCGAGCCAGAGAGAGTGAGCGAGCGCGAGGAGAATGAGCAAGCCGGAGAGAGCGCAAGCCGGAGAGAGAGTCAGTGAAATACCCAGTGGAAGTAGAGGTTCCATGTCACCTTTGGCAGGCTGGCAGTTTATCTTATGTCATTTTCTGCTTGGATGTCGACGGCCTGTGCTCTTCCCATTGTCCCGAACCTATCCCCAGCCGAGTGGCTTCCCGGGCCGAGTTTTGATAGGAAGGTAGGACTTAGTTTTATTTTTTATTTCTTCTTGAATGTTGTTGTGCTTTGTTTAGTGCTTTGCAAGGTCCTCTCCGCTTCCCTTCCTGCCCCTATCTCTGACCGACTCGTCACAGATGTACCTACTTGCGCTGATTTCTTAGCTCTCCGCAAGGGTTTTCTGTGCGGCCACATATGCTGGCCTAAGTTAGTTTGGAGCAACTATTAGCTATTCAACGTGGCCTAAATGGCCAAAACGGGCGTAGGTGGCTGGTAACGCTCCCTTTTGAAAAAAAAAACGAAACTAAAAAAAATCCTAACTCACTTACACTGGCGCAAATTAAATGTGCAGAATGGGGATATTTAAGATACTCCAGAAAAATCAAGTTGCTCCAAAAAAACCAGAGCAACTCCTGGCCAATTTTGAGCCCTTGGAGAGGCTAAAGTCCTACTTTTAAACTTTTGGCAATGAGAGGGCTGAGGTGAGCAAAGCATCTTCAGTTGGGGATAAAGGAACTAGCATTATTATGCAGCTCCTGGATTGTTACAGAACGTAGGGGTAAGTTATCACATGAGGCATTACTTCTAATATCATAACATTTTCACATCTGTACTCATCAGTTTCCCCAGAACCCCCAACCTAGGTTATATTCCTACAGTATGGAAAGGATGTGGAATGTAGAATGAGCTTGTGGATCTTGTCAAAAAATGGTCCTTGTTTCAAAGGGAACAAATGTTTCAACTCAAACCTAGTCAAGCTGTGATAAGATTTAGGAGAAAGATTGTCTCTCAGCTTGCTGCTTTTGCTTAAATTTGATTAGCATTGCATGATAACCCTATCATTAATAAGGTATCACTGAAAGGAGGAATGGCTACCAAGCTCTGAAGTCCATGGGTCTTCCCCAGTATGTTGACATCTGGTAATCCGCAGGACGTTCTTGTCCAAAGGACAGGTAGCACCACAACTTGGCAAATAGCCTCGGTTGGTAATTATGGAGTCTATGAAGTAAATTAGATCTGTGCTGAGTTATTAGTATGCACACTTCACACAGCCCAGCTTCATACTGCCCATGTATGTAACCTAGTTAGAGGTACTGGCCTTTGGCTGAGATGTTAAACCAAGGCCCTATCTGCCGTTCACTTAGACTTAAAAGATCCAATTCAAAAAAGAGAAGGGTGTTTGTATTCTTGAAGGATGAAATCAAACCTTCATCTGAACCCTTGTGATCTTACTCAGGGTAAGAGCAGCATCATTTGACAAATCTAGACAGAGTTGTTTAGTAAAACTTTATTTTGGTGAAGCCTTTCCTATTCCCTCACTAATTACAACAGAACAATAATAATCCTATAAATTAAATTAATCCATTCTCATTCATCAGGCATGGAGAATATTCCAAAGAGTTTGCATAGAGAAGGCAATGAAATGGCTTTTTTCCAATCACAGAGATCAGCCCTGATCGATGTGGTCATACCTGAGAATAAGTGTCTCTATAGCACTGAAGCCATAAATTAAACATTTAAACTAAATATAAACAGAAAATATGTAGCTCCTGGAGAGTGCCTAGCACAAAGCAATGGCTATGATGAGTTCAGGCTTCTCCAATCGTCCTCCCTCTCACACCTCCTGCAGCTTTTAAATAAGCTGTGGATTAGTCGCTGGGCTTCTTCTTTTACTGAAAAACAGAACAAAATGAAACAAATTTAAAACACTGCTCAAAAAAGCAGCTTCCTGGTGGACAGTGTAGAATAAGTAAGCGAAATCGTGATATTCAACATCCGTTCATAAGTAAACATGTAATGTTTCACCTCAGCTCTCTCTGGGACTGAGTTGCAGTTTGACTGTCTCATTTTTCTCATTCACCTCCAAAATCACAGAACCGAATGTGGATTCCCCAGGTAGGTAGGTTCCCCTCACAAACCAAACCCGATTGACAGCAGGAACATGAACCCGAGTGAGAGCCGCAGAGTACGCCAGGGTCGGAAAGCAAGTGACTCAGACAATCAATGGGAGAGAGACAGGGATGAGACACAGTCAAAGCCAGGAAGACAAGACAGACACCGATACAAACAGGAACAGACAGCCAGAAACAATCCAAGAGAACATGATGGACAGCAAGAGAAAGACACAAACCTGACAAATCAAACCCGAGTAAATATATATCCTCTCTCACTGCTGAGATCACTTACTATAAGCTCGTAAACATTTGGCATATTACTTCATGTAAACTGTTCAAATACAGTCGCCATGCTCTAATTTTGAAGTAGAGATGTCAATACAAATCTCTAAATGTCGACCAGAAGAGTATTTAATTGTGGGCTCAGTTTCCTCAACAATAACCTTTCTCTCCACTGGTATTAGGCAAGCATTTTTAACTTACTGACATAATTAACAAGGTTTGAGTAGAGCCAAACAATTCCCCTGCCTTGCTTCATCCCTCCCCATCCTCAAAATCCCTCACTCTGCTATTGGCCATTTCCTCTCATTCCTCCGTCTGCTTGGATCCGACTAAAGTGTGGGGATATTTTGCTATAGTAAAGGCACTATAATAATACAGGTTGTTACATACCGTGCCTTGGCCCCTTCTCAACTCCTGCCGTTTGGGATTGACTGATTTTAGTTTCTCTCAAATACTAATTCTATCAGTGACTCACAGTTACATAGAAACATAGAAACATAGAAAATAGGTGCAGGAGTAGGCCATTCGGCCCTTCTAGCCTGCACCGCCATTCAATGAGTTCATGGCTGAACATTCAACTTCAGTACCCCATTCCTGCTTTCTCGCCATACCCCTTGATCCCCCTAGCAGTAAGGACCTCATCTAACTCCTTTTTGAATATATTTAGTGAATTGGCCTCAACAACTTTCTGTGGTAGAGAATTCCACAGGTTCACCACTCTCTGGGTGAAGAAGTTCCTCCGCATCTCGGTCCTAAATGGCTTACCCCTTATCCTTAGACTGTGACCCCTGGTTCTGGACTTCCCCAACATTGGGAACATTCTTCCTGCATCTAACCTGTCTAACCCCGTCAGAATTTTATATGTTTCTATGAGGTCCCCTCTCATTCTTCTGAACTCCAGTGAATACAAGCCCAGTTGATCCAGTCTTTCTTGATAGGTCAGTCCCGCCATCCCGGGAATCAGTCTGGTGAACCTTCGCTGCACTCCCTCAATAGCAAGAATGTCCTTCCTCAGGTTAGGAGACCAAAACTGTACACAATACTCCAGGTGTGGCCTCACCAATGCCCTGTACAACTGTAGCAACACCTCCCTGCCCCTGTACTCAAATCCCCTTGCTATGAAGGCCAACATGCCATTTGCTTTCTTAACCGCCTGCTGCACCTGCATGCCAACCTTCAATGACTGATGTACCATGACACCCAGGTCTCTTTGCACCTCCCCTTTTCCTAATCTGTCACCATTCAGATAATAGTCTGTCTCTCTGTTTTTACCACCAAAGTGGATAACCTCACATTTATCCACATTATACTTCATCTGCCATGCATTTGCCCACTCACCTAACCTATCCAAGTCGCTCTGCAGCCTCACAGCATCCTCCTCGCAGCTCACACTGCCACCCAACTTAGTGTCATCCGCAAATTTGGAGATACTACATTTAATCCCCTCATCTAAATCATTAATGTACAGTGTAAACAGCTGGGGCCCCAGCACAGAACCTTGCGGTACCCCACTAGTCACTGCCTGCCATTCTGAAAAGTACCCATTTACTCCTACTCTTTGCTTCCTGTCTGACAACCAGTTCTCAATCCATGTCAGTACACTACCCCCAATCCCATGTGCTCTAACTTTGCACATCAATCTCTTGTGTGGGACCTTGTCGAACGCCTTCTGAAAGTCCAAATATACCACATCAACTGGTTCTCCCTTGTCCACTCTACTGGAAACATCCTCAAAAAATTCCAGAAGATTTGTCAAGCATGATTTCCCTTTCACAAATCCATGCTGACTTGGACCTATCATGTCACCTCTTTCCAAATGCACTGCTATGACATCCTTAATAATTGATTCCATCATTTTACCCACTACCGATGTCAGGCTGACCGGTCTATAATTCCCTGTTTTCTCTCTCCCTCCTTTTTTAAAAAGTGGGGTTACATTGGCTACCCTCCACTCCATAGGAACTGATCCAGAGTCAATGGAATGTTGGAAAATGACTGTCAACGCATCCACTATTTCCAAGGCCACCTCCTTAAGTACTCTGGGATGCAGTCCATCAGGCCCTGGGGATTTATCGGCCTTCAATCCCATCAATTTCCCCAACACAATTTCCCGGCTAATAAGAATTTCCCTCAGTTCCTCCTCCTTACTAGACCCCCCGACCCCTTTTATAACCGGAAGGTTGTTCGTGTCCTCCTTCGTGAATACCGAACCAAAGTACTTGTTCAATTGGTCCGCCATTTCTTTGTTCCCCGTTATGACTTCCCCTGATTCTGACTGCAGGGGACCTACATTTGTCTTTACTAACCTTTTTCTCTTTACATATCTATAGAAACTTTTGCAATCCGTCTTAATGTTCCCTGCAAGCTTCTTCTCATACTCCATTTTCCCTGCCCTAATCAAACCCTTTGTCCTCCTCTGCTGAGTTCTAAATTTCTCCCAGTCCCCAGGTTCGCTGCTATTTCTGGCCAATTTGTATGCCACTTCCTTGGCTTTAATACTATCCCTGATTTCCCTTGATAGCCACGGTTGAGCCACCTTCCCTTTTTTATTTCTATGCCAGACAGGAATGTACAATTGTTGTAGTTCATCCATGCGGTCTCTAAATGTCTGCCATTGCCCATCCACAGTCAACCCCTTAAGTATCATTCGCCAATCCATCTCAGCCAATTCACGCCTCATACCTTCAAAGTTAGCCTTCTTTAAGTTCTGGACCATGGTCTCTGAATTAACTGTTTCATTCTCCATCCTAATGCAGAATTCCACCATATTATGGTCACTCTTCCCCAAGGGGCCTCACACAACGAGATTGCTAATTAATCCTTTCTCATTACATAACACCCAGTCTAAGATGGCCTCCCCTCTAGTTGGTTCCTCGACATATTGGTCTAAAAAACCATCCCTTATGCACTCCAGAAAATCCTCCTCCACCGTATTGCTTCCAGTTTGGTTAGCCCAATCTATGTGCATATTAAAGTCACCCATTATAACTGCTGCACCTTTATTGCACGCACCCCTAATTTCCTGTTTGATGCCCTCCCCAACATCACTACTACTGTTTGGAGGTCTGTACACAACTCCCACTAACGTTTTTTGCCCTTTGGTGTTCTGCAGCTCTACCCATATAGATTCCACATCATCCAAGCTTATGTCCTTCCTAACTATTGCCTTAATCTCCTCCTTAACCAGCAATGCTACCCCACCTCCTTTTCCTTTTATTCTATCCTTCCTGAATGTTGAATACCCCTGGATGTTGAGTTCCCAGCCCTGCTCATCCTGGAGCCACGTCTCCGTAATCCCAATCACATCATATTTGTTAACATCTATTTGCACAGTTAATTCATCCACCTTATTGCGGATACTCCTTGCATTAAGACACAAAGCCTTTAGGCTTGTTTTTTTAACACCCTCTGTCCTTTTAGAATTTTGCTGTACAATGGCCCTTTTTGTTCTTTGCCTTGGGTTTCTCTGCCCTCCACTTTTCCTCATCTCCTTTCTGTCTTTTGTTTTTGCCTCCTTTTTGTTTCCCTCTATCTCCCTGCATTGGTTCCCATCCCCCTGCCATATTAGTTTAACTCCTCCCCAACAGCACTAGCAAACACTCCCCCGAGGACATTGGTTCCGATTCTGCCCAGGTGCAGACCGTCCAGATTGTACTGGTCCCACCTCCCCCAGAACCGGTTCCAATGCCCCAGGAATTTGAATCCCTCCCTGCTGCACCATTGCTCAAGCCACGTATTCATCTGAGCTATCCTGCGATTCCTACTCTGACTAGCACGTGGCACTGGTAGCAATCCCGAGATTACTACTTTTGAGGTCCTACTTTTTAAATTTAGCTCCTAGCTCCTTAAATTCATTTCGTAGGAACTCATCCCTTTTTTTACCTATGTCATTGGTACCAACGTGCACCACGACAACTGGCTGTTCTCCCTCCCTTTTTAGAATGTCCTCCACCCGCTCCGAGACATCCTTGACCCTTGCACCAGGGATGCAACATACCATCCTGGAGTCTCGGTTGCGGTCCTAAGGCTAAAGTACAAAATATACATTCTTCAAATGTGGCAACAGAAACTCCAGAATCAAAATTGAGCAGAGACAGGGAGGGAACAGGAAAGGATGTGATATTATGGCGTAGATACTAAGGAGTGCAGCAATATGGTTAAACGTTAAAAGTAACCACAGAATAGAATATCAAAGAGGAGGGAATGAGGAGATAGGATAGTACTAGGGAATGACACGATTTTTACATGGCATGGAACGGTGTAACACTACAAGTTAATGCCATTGCTAAACAGAAATCGTGATTGGCTGGTGATATCTACTCTAGAAACATGTCAACTTCAAGAAGCTTTGATTGAGGTACTTACAATAATGAAAGTGTATAGACTATTTGAAATAGAAAGGCTAGTGAGGACCAGGAGATACAAGCTAAAGTCACATATGCACAAAACTAGAAGCATATAGCATTTGTTTTCGCAGAGAGTCGTCAACCTCTGGAACAAGTTTCTGGTACGTGCAGTGAGTGGATTCTCTGCAGGCATTCAAATCGAGTTGCATGAGTTCCTAACACATCTGCAGATAGAGGTAGATGGGTCATTGTGGGGCACTGTAATCTCCTGCAGCTTATTGGATGCCTTTTGGTGCGGGGGGAGGGGGGGGGGGGGAGAAAGAGAGAAAGAGAAGAGGGCTGGAAGGAATTTCCCAGAATTCTTTCCTAGGCTGGGCGATGGTTTTTTGTTTCTCCCAGGACATTTAGCAGCTGCATGGGTGGGATGGGAGATGAGTCATCCTCGACCCCGAGAGGCTGCCTATGATGATGTTGATGGGTGGGATGGGAGATAACTAGCGAAATACATACACGAGTGAAAGCTAAACTAGTTACGTGAAGAGTTTTAACATGACAATCGAAGACATGAACCACACTACTTTAAGAGTCAAAGAACTTGTTGACACGTGAAGAATGATGTCTGGGAAAACTTCCAGTGCTCAGACAGTCACACACGAGCAAGAGCTTCAGAAAGGAAGGAAGAAAAGTAGATCACGTGACTCAATGCATTGATTTTAAACACTGTTGATTGTTGGGATGGGCTGCAAGATAGATACAGATGAGGGAAGCCATTCGGTCTCTGCTAGTTCATGTGTCAAGAAAAAAGCTGCAGTGCCCCCCATCGCAGCATCTCTGATTCCAGAGTTTTTGCCTCCACTTCCCTACTCAGAGGTCCATCGATATGTTGATCATTCTTTGAAGAACGTCCTGATATCAGTTTGAACTTGTGCCCTCTTGTTCAACTATTAGTTTAACTCAAATACCTTATCCACCCCCACATTGGTCTGATCATGCTGGACGTTGTTTTATTTGGAGAGAAGCTTACCATGCAGGATTGCACTGGTTTTAGACTAATGGTGTACTCCCTTTCCCAAGGCACAACAGACAGCAACTGAAGGTGGAGTCTGCTCTTACCGTTTCTCTTCACTGAGTTCTCTTTAACAGCCAGTAAATGAGAAAGGTGTCGAGCGAAGGCTTTAAACAAATCCTGTAGGAATGCAAAGACATGAACCATTATTGATTGACTGAAGTTAGGACTTAACTATTAAATCACTAATCAAATATATAATTCACTAAAAGTGAACAAATTACTAGCATAGCAACGGCAATGAGCAATGCCACAGGAGATCTGCTAGTCATAAATTAAGAACAAGGGGCCTAAGATTTTTTTTTTTAAATCGTAGCCAATCTTTCCAATTCTTTGTCAGATCACAAACGCCAGAGGTCACCTTGCACACATCAAGGATCACCCTGCGCTAATGCTCTTAGCCAAAAGGCCTAGAGCCCAAGCACCGTTCCTGGAAGTACTGCAATACCAGGTTCGTGCCATGGAGGTGGATGGGTCAGCAACCCCACACACCTCCGTGGAGGTGGATGGGTCAGGCCTGGGATGTCCTATTATTGCACTAGCAGCTGAATTTTACCTTAGAAGCAAACCTTCCCTCCTTGTAATAAGGGGTCAAGCACTTGACAACGATATCTGCTGTCTGTTTCAGTTGTCCTCCTTTCGATACAGCTAGAGGCACCTTGCAGCTTTCCTCTTTACATAACTGAGACAAGGAGTCAAAGGTCACCTTCTTCTTGATTGGAGTGCCCTTAATATCAGGTGGGGATAAGATGGAGGAATTGTTGCTGGTTCGTTGTCGCTTTGGCACCAGTGACTCTGATCCCTGAAAGAATATAGGTGATAAATTCAAGGCACATAGACCACGTCAGAGTAAGTGTAACAAACATCTAGGTGACTCACCTCATCTGTTGCCAGACTTTTATCAACAGCAGAGGGGGCACCTTCCCACACTTGGCTGCTTGTGTCACCCAGCATTTCCCCACCAGGAGCTTTCTCTACGTTCCTGACTCTGTCACTTGGTAAAACAACAATACAAATCAAGATGATCCTGGGACATGGACAACATCAACATACAAACCAGACAGTACTTCCCTGTGGATATTCAATCTGCCAGTGTTGTGTATTTCTCTGGGATAAAAACAGAAGTAGACAATTCGGCCCCTTAAACCTATTCTGCCATTCGGTTAGATCATGGCTGATCTGCACCTCAACTCCAAAAACTTGTTTTTGCTCCATGAGGAGATTTAATAGAGGTGTTCAAAATCATGACTGGTTCAGAGTAATTAAGAAGAAACTGTTTCGAGTGGCAGAAGGGTCAGTAACCAAAGGACACAGATTTAAGTTGATTGGCAAAAGAATCAGAGGCGACATGAGGAAACATTTTTTTTGTTACGTAGCGAGTAGTTATGATCTGGAATGCGCTGCCTGAAAGGGTGGTGGAAACAGGTTCAATATTAACTTTCAAAAGAGAATTACACAAATACTTGGAGAAAAAATGTACAGGGCTATGGGGAACAGAGCAGGGACAGGTGATTAATTGGATAGTTCTACCAAAGAGCCGGCACAGGTACAATGGGCCAAATGGCCTCACTCTGTGCTGTATTATTCTATAATTCTATCTGTGATACCATTCCCTATCAAAAATCTATTGATTGATCTCAGTCTTGGACATTTAATTTGACCCCAGCATCTCCAGTCTTTTGGAGAAGAAAGTTCCAGATTTCCACTACCCATTTTGTTTAAAATTGCTTCCCGATTTTACTTCTAAATGGCCGAGCTCTAACTTTATTATGTCCCCTTGTTCCCCCACCAGAAAAAGTAGTTGGTATCAATCTTATTTTAAAAAACCTTAATTAGATCATCCCTCAACTTTCTAAACTCAAGGGGATAAAAACCAAGTTTATGTAACCTGTCCTCATAATTTAACCCTTAAAGCTGTGTTTTCATTTTGGTGAAGATCAACTAAGCACAGACCAGAACGGAACCTGGAACTTTCTGGCATGTATAAAATTAATGCTACACCAGCATCATCATCATAGGCAGTCCCTCGAAATCGAGGAAGACTTGCTTCCACTCAAAGTGAGTTCTCAGGTAACTGTATAGTCCAATGCGGGAATTAGTCTCTGGAACAGGTGGGGCAGACAGTGGTTGAAGGAAAGGGAGGGTGGCGAGCCTGGTTTGCCGCGCGCTGTCTGCGCTTGGTTTCTGCATGCTCTCGGCGACGAGACTCAAAGTGCTCAGCGCCCTCGCGGATGCTCTTCCTCCACTTTGGGCGGTCTTGGGCCAGGGATTCCCAGGTGCTAGTGGGGATATTACACTTTATCAAGGAGGCTTTAAGGATGTCCTCTACCCACCTGGGGCTCACTTGCCGTGTAGGAGTTCAGAGTAGAGCGCTTGCTTGGGGAGTCTCATCTCGGGTATGCAGACGATGTGGCCTACCCAACGGAGCTGGTAGAGTGTGGTCAGTGCTTCGATGCTGGAGGTGTTGGCCTGAGCACAAACACTGATGTTGGTGTGTCTATCCTCCTAGTGGATTTGCAGGATCTTGCTGAAGCAGTGCTGATGGTACTTCTCTAGCACTTTGAGGTGTCTGCTGTATATAATCCACATCTCAGTCATATAGGTAGGCAGGTATCACTACTGCCCTGTAGACCCTAAGCTTGATGCCAGATTTGAAATACTGGTCTTCTAACACTCTCTTCCTCAGGCGACCGAAGGCTGCGCAGGCACACTGGAGGCGGGGTTGGATCTCTTCATTGATGTCTGCCCTTGCTGATGGTAGGTTCCCGAGGTATGGAAAATGGTCCACATGGATTTTGATGACCGGGGGGCAGTGCTGTGTGGCGCGGTCAGGTTGGTGCAGGAGCTTTGTTTTATAGATGTTCAGTGTAAGGCCCATGCTTTCGTACGCCTCGGTGAAGGTGTTGACGATGGCTTGGAGTTCGGCCTCAGTGCCCACAGACGCAAGCGTCGTCTGGTACTGTAGTTCGATGACAGAGGATGGGACGACCTTGCAACTAGCCTAGAGACATTGGTTCTATAGTTCAGTTCCACTCCAGCGAGAAGCTTGTTGATAGCGAGATGGAGCATTGCAGTGAGGAAAATCAAAGAGCGTTGGTGC
This sequence comes from Pristiophorus japonicus, assembly GCF_044704955.1. NCBI lineage: Eukaryota > Metazoa > Chordata > Chondrichthyes > Pristiophoridae > Pristiophorus > Pristiophorus japonicus. The sequence goes on along the minus strand of NC_091992.1, from coordinate 74,763,124 downwards.
GATGACACAGCCTTGCTTGACCCCGGTCCGGATGTGGATTGGGTCTGTGGTGGATCCGTTGGTCAGGATCACGGCTTGCATGTCATCGTGGAGCAGGCGGAGGATGGTTACAAACTTTTGGGGGCAGCCGAAACGGAGGACGACGCTCCATAGTCCCTCACAGTTGACCGTGTCAAAGGGTTTTGTGAGGCCAAAGAAGGCCATGTACAAGGGTTGGTGCTGTTCCCTGCATTTCTCTTGTAGTTGTCGCACATGAAGATCATGTTCGTTGTATCCCTTAGTGGACGGAATCCACATTGTGACTCTGGGAACATCTCTTCAGTCACAGGGAGAAGACGGTAGAGGAGGATTCTTGCGATGACTTTCCCAGTGGCCGACATCAGGGAGATTCCTCTGTAGTTGCCGCAGTCGGACTTCTCCCCTTTTTTGAGGATGATGGTCATGATTACAGCATCTCAAATCTCCTGGCATGCTCTCCTCCTTCCAGATCAGAGCGATGATGTCATGCATTTGCCTCTCGGCCATACTTTAGTGCCTAAGCAGGGATTCCATCTGCTCCTGATGCCTTGTTGTTCGAACTGACGGATGGCCTTTACTACCTCGTGCAGAGCTGGGGTTTTTGCTGATAGTGGCGGGTAGCATACTGCGGGTTGGAGTCGAGGACACTCTTGTCGAAGGTAGAGTCTCGGTTAAGGAAAACTTCGAAGTGCCCCCCCCCCTCCCAGAGTGCCTTGGTGTCCTTAATGGCCTCTCTGTTCTTGGCCAGCAGTGGGTAGGGGCCTTGAGTGCTTGGGCTGTCGATGGTCTTGACTGCTGAAGAATCCTCATGTCATGGTTTTGGGGAGTCAGGAGGTGAGTCACTCACTGCAGAAAACTCTGATATCCTCTTGCAGCCAAGTAAGGAAAGACAACTGCCAACCACATCGGCGCTTGTCAAAAAGATGGACTATCAAGGCACAGCTGGTGCCTTCCACAAAGTGGATCTCTGGCCATCCTAATGCCTGCCCACAGCCAGGAGCTAACACCTGGGAGAGGTGCTGCTGGATCTTCTGTGCTTTCTCCACATACCATCTATTCTTTAGGTCACGGGTTTTTTGTTGGACCTCGGCATTCAGCCACCTGTAGAGCTGCTTTGCTGCTCGAAGGTTGGGTTGCCACTTTAAATTCAGAAATGTCTCATGCTTGCAGCTTATTAGATCCTGAATCTCCCAAGTCGTTCTCGTCAAACCAGTCTTGGTGTATCCTGGTTGAGTGACCGAGGGTCTCTTCGCAGGCGCTGGTTATAGTGGCCTCGAGGGCAGACCAGGCGCTATGGGCACTCTGCGTCTCGGGGTCATCGAGGGTTGGCAGTGAGGCGCTGGCTGTATCGGCCTTTCTTAACTGGGTCTTTGAGTGCCCCGGCATTTATTTTTCTGCGACATTGTTTCTGTTGCCATCGCTGCTTTGGGGCTATGTTGATGTTGATGGTAGAGCGGATTAGACAGTGGTCCATCCAGCAGTCATCAGCTCCTGTTAAGGCGCGGGTGATGCGCACATCCTTGTAGTCCCTCGCTCGGACGATGACATAGTCGAGCAGATGCCAGTGCTTGGAGTGAGGGTGTTGCCATGATGCCTTGTACTTGTCTCTCTGACGGAACAAGGCGTTGGTGATGTCAGGAGCAAGGTACGGCTGGAGTTGGTTTTCCAAATTCCCTCTGCTGATCACATCTCCCCAGAGGTGTGTCCCTTTGCTGACTCTGGCATTGAAGTCGCCGAGGAGGCTCAGTTTGTCGTCCGTAGGGACCCAGGACAGGAATTGTCCTCTTTGGTCTCATTGCATCGAATGTTGGGGTGTATGCGCTGATGACTGTAGCGCACTGGTTCCGGGCTAGGGTGAGCCGGAGTGTCACGAGACGTTTGCTTATCCCGCAGGGGGAGTCTCTGAGACAGCCCACCAGCTCATTCTTGATGGCGAAGCCAACTCCATGGAGGCGGCGTTCTTCTTCTGGTTTACCTTTGAGCTGGCCTTCGCCTACCTGTCGGGTCTCACTTAGGGCGGCGCTGTCGACGTCGAAGCGTCTGAGCTCCCGGGCCACGATAGCAGTGCGACATTCTGGTCAGTCGCTGTTGGAGTTGTCCATGAGGGTCCTGACGTTCCAGGTCTCAAACTTCATTTTGAAGGACAAAAGATGCCTGTGAGAGTTCTTTTAATGTGGGGTGGCCACACAGGCTTAGCAGAGCAAGGTCTTGGTCCAGTGGCAATGGGATCCAAGACAACTGGAGACCAGACTCTACTGTATGGGCCTAGTTGCCTACAGTGAGGTGCGAGCCGTAAGCTCGACACTGAGCAGCGCCTTTCAGGGAGATGGTGAGAGATCCAAGGTGTGGAGAGTGGGGGTGAGAGATTTGAGGTAATGCTTCCCTCTCCCAGGTGTGGGCAGGCATTAGGATGGCCAGAGATCCACTTTGTGGAAGGCACCAGCAGTGCCTTGATAGTCCATCTTTTTGACAAGCGCCGATGTGGTTGGCAGTTGTCTTTCCTTACTTGGCTACAAGAGGATATCAGAGTTTTCTGCAGTGAGTGACTCACCTCCTGACTCCCCAAAGCCTTCACACCACCTACAAGGCACAAATCAGGAGGGTGATGGAATACTCTCCACTTGCCTGGATGAGTGCAGCTCCAATAATACTCAAGAAGCTCGACACCATCCAGAACAAAGCAGCCGCTTGATTGGCACCCCATCCAACACCTTCAACATTCACTCCCTCCACCACCAGCGCACCGTGCAAGATGCACTGCAGGATCTTGTCAAGGCTTCTTCAGCAGCACCTCTCAAACCCGTGATCACTACCACCTAGAATGATAAGGGCAGCAGGCGCATGATAACACCATCACCTGCAAGTTCCCCTCCAAGTTACACACCATCCTGACTTAGAAATATATCGCCCTTCCTTCATCGTCGCTGGGTCAAAATCCTGGCACTTCCTACCTAACGGTACTGTGGGAGCACCTTCACCACACGGACTGCAGCGATTCAAGGCGGCAGCTCACCACCACCTACTCAAGGGCAATTAGGGTTGGGCAATAAATGCTGGCCTTGCCAGCGACGCCAGCGTTCTATGAATGAATAAATAAAATTTAAAAAGAGAAGATCCTGGGCTTAATCCCCAGCCTGTGGTGATTTGAGAGAGAGTGGCTGCCTGTTTTGGGTTTCTTGACCATTCTTCCACAAAAAGAATTTGCAAGAGTTTGTTTTAAATGTTAATTTTTTAAAGCCAAGTTCATTCACCCAATTCCTCTAACTTATACCAACTTGATATTTAGGGCACTCATTAGGGAAAAGAATGCATCTAGATGAAAGGTGGTTAAAATGCTATCGTGCCACGGTTTGATGTTGCTACCCCAAAGACTAAAGGATGAAAACTCCGTAAGCCTATGTTGGCAATCAATAAACACCTCATAACTGTGTGCACTGGGAAGTCATGGTCCCAGACACTCGATGTGGGTGGTCTGGCAGGACTTTGCTCCTGGCTGTGAACACAGGGCGATCAAAACAGAGACAGAGACACAGGCAGTCAACTTTTAAACAGAAAGTTGCAAGAGCAAGCTTTGGCCAGGCTCAGAAGGAAGCAGGAGGCCAGTTAGGAGTTAATATGTTTTAAGTCAAGTCAAGCATCCTAAGGTCTTAAAAGAAGTGGCTGCAGAGATAGTGGATGCATTGGTTGCAATCTACCAAAATGCCCTAGTTTCTGGAGAGGTCCCAGTGGATTGGAAAACCGCAAATGTAACACCCCTATTCAAGAAAGGAGGGAAACAGAAAGCAAGAAACTATACACCAGTTAGTTTAACATCTGTCATTGGGAAAATGCTGGAGTCCATTATTAAGGTAGTAGTAGTAGGGCATTTAGAAAATCATAATAAACCATGCTGACTCTGCTTGATTGTATGAAAGGGAAATCATCTTTGACAAATTTTCTAGAGTTCTCTGAGGATGTAACGAGCAGGGCGGATAAAGGGGAACCAGTAGATGTAGTGTATTTGGATTTCCAGACGGCATTCGATAAGGTGCTACATAAAAGGTTACTGCACAACTTTGGTTCTGTCTTCATGAAGGAAGATACAAATAACCTTCCGGAAATACTAGGGGACCTTGGGTCTAGTGAGAAGGAGGAACTGAAGGAAATCCTTATTAGTCAGGAAATTGTGTTAGGGAAATTGATGGGATTGAAGGCCGATAAATCCCCGGGGCCTGATAGTCTGCATCCCAGAGTACTTCAGGAAGTGGCCCTAGAAATAGTGGTTGCATTGGTGATCATTTTCCAACAGTCTATCGACTCTGGATCAGTTCCTAGGGACTGGAGGGTAGCTAATGTAACACCACTTTTTAAGAAAGGAGGGAGAGAGAAAACAAGTATTATAAACTGGTTAGTCTGATATCAGTAGTGGGGAAAATGTTGGAATCAATTATTAAAGATGAAATAGCAGCGCATTTGGAAAGCAGTGACAGGATTGATCCAAGTCAGCATGGATTTATGAAAGGGAAATCATGCTTGACAAATCTTCTAGAATTTTTTGAGGTTGTAACTAGTAGAGTGGAGAAGGGAGAACCAGTGGATGTGGTGTATTTGGACTTTCAAAAGGCTCTTGGACAAGGTCCCACACAAGAGATTGGTGTGCAAACTTAAAGCACATGGTATTGGGGGTAATGTATTGACATGGATAGAGAACTGGTTGGCAGACAGGAAGCAGAGTCGGGATAAACGGGTCCTTTTCAGAATGGCAGGCAGTGACTGGTGGGGTGCTGCAGGGCTCAGTGCTGGGACCCAAGCTATTTACAATATACTTTAATGATTTGGATGAGGGAATTGAGTGTAATATCTCCAAGTTTGCAGATGACACTAAGCTGGGTGGCAGTGTGAGCTGTGAGGAGGACGCTAGGAGGCTGTAGGGTGACTTGGATAGGTTAGGTGAGTGGGCAAACACATGGCAGATGCAGTATAATGTGGATAAATGTGAGGTTATCCACTTTGGTGCAGAAACACGAAGGCAGATTATGAGTGGCGGCAGATTAGGAAAAGGGGAGGTGTAACGAGATCTGGGTGTCATAGTACATCAGTCATTGAATGCTGGCGTGTAGGTACAGCAGGCGGTGAAGGCGGAAAATGGTATGTTGGCCTTAATAGCTAGGGGATTTGAGTATAGGAGCAGGGAGGTCTTACTGCAGTTGTACAGGGCCTTGTTGAGACCTCACCTGGAATATTGTGTTCGGTTTTGGTCTCCTAATCTGAGGAAGGACATTCTTGCTATTGAGGGAGTGCAGCGAAGGTTCACCAGACTGATTCCCGGGATGGCTGGACTGACATATGAGGAGAGACTGGATCGACTTGGCCTGTATTCACTGGAGTTTAGCAGGATGAGAGAGGATCTCATAGAAACATATAAAATTCTGACGGGACTGGACAGGTTAGATGCAGGAAGAATGTTCCCGATGTTGGGGAAGTCCAGAACCAGGGGACATAGTCTAAGGATAAGGGGTAAGCCATTTAGGACTGAGATGAGGAGAAACTTCTTCACTCAGAGTTGTTAACCTGTGGAATTCTCTACTGCAGAGAGTTGTTGATGCCAGTTCATTGGAGATATTCAAGAGTTAGATATGGCCCTTACGGCTAAAGGGATCAAGGGTATGGAGAGAAAGCAGGAAAGGGGTACTAGGGTGAACGATCAGCCATGATCTTATTGAATGGTGGTGCAGGCTCGAAGGGCCGAATGGCCTACTCCTGCACCTATTTTCTATGTAAGAGCTCACAGGGTTGGGGCTAATATATTAGCATGGATAGAGGATTAACAAAACAGGGAGTCGGGATACATGGGTCTTTTTCAGGTAAATTGCAACAAGTGGGGTGCCACAGTGATCAGTGCTGGGGCCTCAACTATTTACACTCTACAGTAATGACTTGGATGAAGGGAACGAGTGCATTGTAGCCAAATTTGCTGATGATACAAAGATAGGTGGGAAAGTAAGTTGTGAAGAGGACACAAAAAATCTGCAAAAGGATATAGAAACATAGACATAGAAACACAAAAATTGGTGCAGGGGTAGGCCATTCGGCCCTTCGAGCCTGCACCACCATTCAATATGATCCTGACTGATCATGCACTTCAGTACCCCATTCCTGCTTTCTCTCCATACCCCTTGATCCCTTTAGCTGTAAGGGCCACATCTAACTCCCCTTTTGAATATATCTAATGAACTGGCCTCAACAACTTTCTGTGGTAGAGAATTCCACATGCTCACAACTCTGAGTGAAGAAGTTTCTCCTCACCTCGGTCCTAAATGGCTTACCCCTTATCCTTAGACTGTGACCCCTGGTTCTGGACTTCCCCAACATCGGGAACATTCTTCCTGCATCTAATCTGTCCAATCCCGTCAGAATTTTATATGTTTCTATGAGATTCCCTCTCATTCTTCTAAATTCCATTGAATACAAGCCTAGTCGATCCAGTCTTTCTTCATGTCAGTCTTGTTATTCCGGGAATCAGCCAGGTGAACCTTTGCTGCACTCCCTCAATAGCAGGAATGTCCTTCCTCAGATTAGGAGACCAAAACAGTACACAATATTCAAGGTGCGGCCTCACCAGGGTTCTGTACAACTGCAGTAAAACCTCCCTGCTCCTATACTATATAGATAAACTAAGTGAGTGGGCAAATATTTAGCAAATGGAGCATAATGTGGGAAAGTATGAGATTATCTACTTTAGTAGGAAGATTAAAAAAGCAAATTATTTAAATGGAGAGATGAGAAAAGTGCTGCTGCAGAGTGATCTGGTGGTCCTTGTGCAAGAAATAGAAAAAGTTAGTATGCAGGTACAGCAAGTAATTAGGAAGGCAAATGGAATGTTGGCCTTTATTGCAAGGGGGATAGAGTATAAAAGTAGGGAAGTCATGCTACAACTGTACAGGGTATTGGTGAGACCACACCTGGAGTACTGCGTACAGTCTTAGTCTCCGTATTTAAGGAGGGATATACTTGCATTGGAGGCAGTTCAGAGAAGTTTCACTAGGTTGGTTCCCGAAATGAAGGGATTATCTTATGAAGAAAGGTTGAGCAGGTTGGGCCTTTACTCATTGGAGTTTAGAAGAATGAGATGATCTTATTGAAACGTATAAGATTCTGAGGGGGCTTGACAGGGTAGATGCAGAGAGGATGCTTCCCCTCGTGGGGGAATCTAGAACTAGGGGGCATAGTTTCAGAATAAGGGGTTGCACATTTAAAACGGAGATGAGGAGGAATTTCTTCTCTCAGAGGGTCGTAAATCTTTGGCATTCTCTACCTCAGACGCTGGGTCATCGAATATATTTAAGGTGGAGATAGACAGATTTTTGAACAATAAGTGAGTCAAGGGTTATGGGGAGTGGATAGGAAAGTGGAGTTGAAGTCAAGATCAGATCAGCCATGATTTTATTGAAGGGCCAAATGGCCTACTCCTGCTCCTATTTCTTATGTTCTTATAAGAAATTCCTCATTTCCCCGCCCCCCCCCCCCGCCCCCAATTCCTTTGGCCAATTATTTTAAATCTATGACCTCTGCTTATAAGATTGATGTAGGGAAGCATAGCATATTTATTATTTTGTATTATTACACTGCTGCTGGGTTGTGTTAGAAGCATGTTTCATGTCACTGTCTTTACATCAGGGTTGTTCTACTTTTGTGTTATCATTTCTGAATGACTTGGCAACCAAGTATGTCTGTGTAACACTAATCCACGACAATAAACCCACTGGCTTCATGTGGGAAACAAACCAGAGAGTATAAAACCATTGGTCTAGACCAATTGTACTAGTTATTATTGGCTACATAAAAGCTGTAAAAGAAATGAGAGATTAGATCATACATTAAGGACAGTGAGTGGTGCAGTGTGGTAGACACTTTCACCACTGGGAACTGGGTTCAAATCCAGTGCAGACTCATTGGATGAAAGACCCATAGAATCTTAGAGCATAGAAGGAGGCCATTCAGCCCGACACGCCAATGCCGGCTCTTTGAAAGAGCTGTCCAATTTAGTGCCACTCCCCATAACCCTGCAAATTAGTTCTCTGCAACTAAGCACCCAATTACCTTTTGAAAGTTCCCACGGAATCTGATTCCAGCACCCTTTCAGGTAATGCACTCCAGATCTTAACCGTGTGTGTGAAGAAATTCCTCCTCATTTCCCCCCCCCCAATTCCTTTGGCCAATTATTTTAAATCTATGACCTCTGCTTACCGAACCACTTGCCAGAGGAAACAGTTTCTCCCCTACTTGCTCTAAAACACTTCATAATTTTAAATATCTCTATTTGGCCTCCCCTTAACCTTCTCTACTCTGAGAACACTCCCAGCTTCTCCTGCCTCTTCACGTAACCAATCTCCCTCATCTGTAGCATCATCCTAGTAAACCTCCTCTGTACCCTCATCCTTCTTAAAGTGAGGAGCTCAGAATTGTACACAAGACTCCAGCCGTGGTCTAATCAATGATTTGTAAGATTGTCTGTTGCCTGTAAGGGTCTAGTGAAATGCATTTGAGCAGCCTCAATCCGGTTACACAGCACAAAAATTGTTCTCATACCAATCTCACTCCGAAAGGTCACAGGATGGACGGCCAATGTGGGAAATGGTACAATTTCTTGAGCAAATTCGTTAGCAATTGAGGGGGCAGAGTAGAGGAAGCTTGATGCTCACACCGGGTGTCTAAAATGGAGAGTGTTCCGTTCCCTAGCACCAACATCCCTCACTTTGATCAGCACAGAGAAAGTCAGTAGGTAGGAAGTAACAGGTAATGCGACACCAGTACTGCCCAGCCTCGAGAGTTACCTTGTCTTTTCATCCATATGGTGACAGGACTGTAAACTTTTCTCCACTGTTTCCACATTTACAGTCTTAGTCACTTTATCCAAATCTGGCAAAGATTCCAGTTCTCCATACGAGGTCCAAATGGAAGAGGATCCTTTGCTGCTGTCCTCCTCTTGCTGTGCACCATTAACAAGAGTGTTGCAGTTGGCACCAAGGCCCTTGGCTGAAGCCTTTGCTACCTCGTTAGATTTGCTCTGCCGAAAGAATTTGGTAATATTCTGTGAGTCCTTCTTGGCACTCTCTGCCAGCCGTTCCCTTTTAGTGAATATCTTCTTGCTGGGACTGGCCTGAAGAGGCAAGGACTGACCTGTTCTCACAGTGCTGACTACAGAGGGTTGTGTAATATCCTGAGATCTCGAATCTTCTTTAATTCCAGCTCTGTTTGCATGGTGTACTGATCTAGCACCAGTCCTCTGTTCACTGGCCACTACCACAGAGCTCTTTAGCATTTCTCCTGCGGTCTGGAATGGGCTCGATGAACTCTGACCTGCTACTCCAACACGCTTTCGCTTGAACTGCAAAACAGAAATAGATCAGCATCTGTCTCATATTTATGGTACAGTGTAAAGACATTGACACTCACAATACAGCGGCTTGAGGTCAGTCACATGCACAATATAGTGGACAGAGGCTTGGTCAGTGACACGATACAGCGGCTGAGGCTTGAGGTTAGTGACACACGACAGCGGACAGAGGCTTGAGGTCAGTGACACGTGACAGCGGGCAGAGGCTTGAGGTCAGTCACATGCACAATACAGCGGGCAGAGGCTCGAGGTAAGTGACACTCACGCGACAATGGGCAGGGGCTTGAGGTCAGCCAGATTCTCTCAATACAGAAGTCAATGGCTTAAGATCAGTCACATACCCATGCAGTCAACCACTCACATTCCAGCATCTCAAGCTCAGCAACTAGGATCAGTGGAAATATGGCAGGATTGCCTCACAGAGAAGAAAAGAAACAGAGAGGAGTAGTTTAATGAAAAAAAAATCATACAACCTAAGGGAATGGAAAAATCTGGTATCATCAGTGTGGCGTTCCTGGTTTCCAATTCTACGTGCTATTTACTAGAATTAGGGGGTGTACATATACTGCATTACAGTGTGCTTTAAAATTCCAAGAGGAGCAGTGTTCCAGCAATGCCACCGTTTTACAAGCAAATGGGCTGAGCAGACTGCCTGAACACACCCACCTAACCGGAAGCCAGGCAACAGTGTCCATGCTGCACCGCTCACCATCTGATCTGAAGGGGACTGGGACTGGCTGGAATTGAGATACACTTAAATATATACAGAGCAATTAAAAAACAGTATGAGGGATAAGGTTATTTGTTTAAAAAAAAATTAAATGGAAAAACGTTGTGGAAAGGTGAAAGGCCATGTTGAGACACACCACCAGGGTGACGAGGAGTAACGAGAAGATGAAATAAATCATGAAGTCGTGATTAGATGATGCCAAGTCCGAGTTATAAAAGCCTGTATGAGGAAGGATAGATTAAGGGAAGGGTCCATAGTTTTGAAGGCCTGCCAAAGAATGAGTTGGAATGGAAGGTTGTGATGTGTTTAGTACACACAGGTTTCAGGGAGCAGGAAGTGTGTTGATAGATCTTAAATTCCCCCCAAACCCAGATACATTACAGAAGACAGAGGGGCTTACACTCCTCCATGAAGAGACAAGAGATGTACTCACAGAATAGAGCTGTGATGCGGAAATAAATGTTTCACTTTCTTTTTCACGGTCTGCTGTTGCCACTGTTGATGCTGTCGTGTCCATTTTAGTCAGTTGTGGGTGCAACGGTTCGCTTTGGGTTGACTTATTAATCTCTGAAACCTGTTATGAAAGCAGGTTAAGGATAGTGTTAAAACCAAGGAAGAGGCATATAAATTGGCCAGAAAAAGCAACAAACCTGAGGACCGGGAGAAATTTAGAATTCACAGAGGAGGACTAAGGGTTTAATTAAGAGGGGGAAAATAGAGTACAAGAGGAAGCTTGCAGGGAACATAAAAACTGATTGCAAAAGCTTCTATAAATATGTGAAGAGAAAAAGATTAGTGAAGTCAAACGTCGGTCCCTTGCAGTCGGATTCAGGTGAATTTATAATGGGGAACAAAGAAATGGCAGACCAATTGAACAAGTACTTCGGTTATGTCTTCACGAAGGAAGACACAAATAACCTTCCGAATGTACTAGGGGACAGTGGATCTAGTGAGAAGGAGGAACTGAGGGATATCCTTATTAGGCAGGAAATTGTGTTAGTGAAATTGATGGGATTGAAGGCCGATGAATCCCCAGGACCTGATAGTCTGCATCCCAGAGTACTTAAGGAAGTGGCTCTAGAAATAGTGGATGTATTGATCATTTTCCAACAGTCCAACGGCTCTGGATCAGTTCCTATGGACTGGAGGGTAGCTAATGTAACACCACTTTAAAAAAAAAGGAGGGAGAGAGAAAACGGGGAATTATAGACTGGTTAGCCTGACATCAGTAGTGGGGAAAATGTTGGAATCAATCATTAAGGATGAAATAGCAGCGCATTTGGAAAGCAGTGACAGGATCGGTCCAAGTCAGCATGGATTTATGAAAGGGAAATCATGCGTGATGAATCTTCTAGAATTTTTTGAAGATGTAACTAGCAGAGTGGACAAGGGAGAACCAGTGGATGTGGTGTATTTGAACTTTCAAAAGGCTTTTGACAAGGTCCCGCACAAGAGATTGGTGTGCAAAATCAAAGCACATGGTATTGGGGGGTAATGTTCTGACGTGGATAGAGAACTCGTTGGCAGACAGGAAGCAGAGAGTCGGGATAAACAGGTCCTTTTCAGAATGGCAGGCAATGACTAGTGGGGTGCCGCAGGGCTCAGTGCTGGGACCCCAGCTCTTTACGATATACATTAATGATTTAGATGAAGAAATTGAGTGTAATATCTCCAAGTTTGCAGATGACACTAAACTGGGTGGCAGTGTGAGCTGTGAGGAGGACGCTAAGAGGCTGCAGGGTGACTTGGACAGGTTAGGGGAGTGGGCAAATGCATGGCAGATGCAGTATAATGTGAATAAATGTGAGGTTATCCATTTTGGGGGCAAAAACACGAAGGCAGATTATCTGAATAGCGGCAGATTAGGAAAAAGGGAGGTGCAACGAGACCTGGGTGTCATGGTTCATCAGTCATTGAAAGTTGGCATGCAGGTACAGGCGGTGAAGAAGGCAAATGGTATGTTGGTCTTCATAGCTAGGGGATTTGAGTATAGCAGCAGGGCGGTCTTACTGCAGTTGTACAGGGCCTTGGTGAGGCCTCACCTGGAATATTGTGTTCAGTTTTGGTCTCCCAACCTGAGCAAGGACGTCCTTGCTATTGAGGGAGTGCAGCGAAGGTTCACCAGACTGATTCCTGAGATGGCTGGACTGACGTATGAGGAGAGACTGGATCAACTGGGCCTTTATTCACTGGAGTTTAGAAGGATGAGAGGGGATCTCATAGAAACGTACAAGATTCTGAAGGGACTGGACAGGTTAGATGCAGGAAGAATGTTCCCGATGTTGGGGAAGTCCAGAACCAGGGGACACAGTCTTAGGATAAGGGGTAGGCCATTTAGGGCTGAGATGAGGAGAAACTTCTTCACTCAGAGTTGTTAACCTGTGGAATTCCCTGCCGCAGAGAGTTGTTGATGCCAGTTCATTGGATATATTCAAGAGGGAGTTAGATATGGCCCTTATGGCTAAAGAGATCAAGGGGTATGGAGAGAAAGCAGGAAAGGGGTACTGAGGGAATGATCAGCCATGATCTTATTGAATGGCGGTGCAGGCTCGAAGGGCCGAATGGCCTACTCCTATTTTCTATGTTTCAGCAGCAAGGAACAGGAGATTGTGCTCCCTTGTGCTGGATTGCCTACCAGAGCAAACAGTTTCTCTGTATCCACCCTACTGAATTCCTTTATCATTTTAAAAACCTAGATTAGATCGCCCCTCAAACTTCTAAACTCAAGCAAATTTAAGCCAAGTTTATGCAACCTGTCCTCATAATTTAACCCTATAAGCCCGAGAACCATTCTGATGAATCTACACTGTACCCTCTAGAAGGCCAGTGTATCTCTCATGAGGTGCAGAACTGAATGCTATACTCCAGATGGGGTCTAACCAAGCGCTGTACAACTGTAGCATCACTTGCTCACTTTTGAATTTCAACCCCATCGAGATAAAGGCCAACACATTCCATGAAGTGTTTTGATTACTTTTTGTACATGCGCACTAGCTTTAAATGATTTGGGTACACGGACGCCTAAATCTCTAAGCTCCTCCACAGCGCCTCGCCTTTCACCATTATCTGGTCATTATCACATTTCAGTTTTGGGAGCTTGTTGTGTGCAAATTGGCTGGCACGTTTGCTACATTACAACAGTGTCGAGACGCCAAAAGTACTTAATTGGCTGTAAAGCGCTTTGAGGTGTCCGGTGGTCGTGAAAGGCGCTATACAAATCCAAGTCTTTCTTTAAAAAAAATTCTGATTTGTCTCAGATGGAAAATGGATGACTTCACACTACCCCACATTGAACTACCCACATCAGTTTTCCCCAGTTTTGGCTATTCACTTAGTCTGTCTATGTCCCTTTGTAACAAACTACTCCCATCTACACAACTTACTGTGCCTCCTAACTTAGTGTCATCAGCAAACTTGGATGCACAGCTCTCTACTCTTTCATCTAAGTCATTGATATATTTGGTGAAAAGCTGAGGCCTCAGTACGGATCCCTGGGGAATACCACTCGTCACATCCTGGCATTTTCCAACCCATGTAATAGATTCCTTCCAATTCCATGTGCTCTCATTTTTGCTATTAATCCCTTATGCAGAACTATATCAAATGCCTTCTGGAAGTCCATATAGACAACGTCCATAGACACTCCCCTATCCACCATACTTAGAGGCCTCCTCAAAAAATTCAACTAGATTAGTCAGACATGACCTACTCTTCATAAATCCATGTCGACTCCCTCTAATCAATTGATACCTGCCCAAGTGTTCAGTCATCTATCTGATGACAGATTCCAGTAACTTCCCCATAACTGGTGTTTAATCAATTACTTTGTCAGTTTAACAGCACTAAAACCAGCAGAGGCACACTCAGTGAAAAACAGTGTAGAATGAGATGCATTTTATTAGCACAGTTTCATAGTGTCGGCAGTACAACATAAGGTATGTATTTTGTTATTAATTCTGTTCCCCTGAAGAAAATACCATAATGAAAGCGAACACTCGCATTCCCCATGTAATCTCGCCTCACTCCACTCTATGCTAGCAGCTAATGGTACAAGACAAACATTGAGACCATCAATCCTCATTTTAAAGCCAGCGCATACAAAGGCAACCTTTACTGTATATCATGACATCGTGCAATGCACAGGCTTGCTCCACACTAATGGGGCAGCATGCTGCACAATAATTCATTTTAACACTGTCACACCCTATGCTTATTATGAAGCTCTCAGTAAAATACTGTTGCATACTCTACTCTCATTATAAGGTTCCCAGTTATAACTCTACATCCCATCCTCATTATCAGCCTTTCAGTTAGAACAGTCTCTCATTCTGAGGCTTAAGCTCTCTGTTGTAACTCTCTTCTAAATATAATGCTACTGGGCTGCTACAGGTTCTAAATTCCTTTTAATCTCCACACCCTGCTGGCCCCTCCCCTAGTTACAATAACAAAATGTTTGGCTGTTAATAACCATTTATAATTACGTAAATATACTTAAAAGTCACACTGTATGGAAGTGTAGTAGGTCCCCAACAATGCATCACTTTGTTTACCCACCTTTCTCAGCACCAGTGCTTTGTATAAGTTAGCCATCTTGGTGATTTTGAAAGCTTCATATTCCATCTCTACAGCACATGAATGAGGGTCAGCCCTATTAGTGAGAGAGGAGATGGACATCAGGATATGGATCAGCTATGTTAATCCAAATACTTGAGCCCGTGCACGAACATTGCTTGCATATTGTGCCAAAGACCTCATTGAAATAAGGATCCAATGTCTTAGGAAGACAACAACTTGTATTGATATGGTGCGTTTAATATGGTAAAACATCCCAAGGCGCTTCACAGGAGTATTATAAAACAAAAAATTTGACACCGAGCCGCATAAGGAGAAATCAGGGCAGGCGACCTTGGTCAAAGAGGTAGGTTTTAAGGAGGGTCTTTAAAGGACAAAAGAGAGGTAGAGGCGGAGATGTTTAGGCAGGGAATTCCAGAGCTTAGGGCCTAGGCAACAGAAGGCACGACCACCAATGGTTGAACAATTACAATCAGGGATGCTCAAGAGGCAAGAATTAGAGGAGCGACAGGTTATAGTGCAAACTTAATAAAAGTATAAAGGCATTTAGGCAAGAACAGAGTTTTGTGTTCTTTTGTCCCACCACTGGTGGCCGTGCCTTCAGCTGTCTAGGCCCCAAGCTTTGGAATTCCCTAGCCAAACTTCTCCACCACTCTCTCCTCCTTTAAGACGCCCCTTAAAACCTAACTCCTTAACCAAGATTTTGGTCACCCATCCTAATATCTCCCTCTTTGCCCTGGTATCAGTTTTTGTTCAATTACGTTCTTATGCTGTGTCTTGGGATGTTTTACTAAGTTAAAGGAGCTATATAAATGCAAGTTGTTGTTTAGAATATCCATGTGTGCACTTGGCTGCTGCATACTTTACCTACCACTCAGGTTTTACGACTCCCTGCTGTTTATTCTTGGTCAGTGCCTCCTCCAACATGTGAAGACAATGTTCTCGTGCCTGATGCAGCAGACAGCATTGGTAATCACCGCAGAGAAAGGAGAAAGGCAAAACAGTTAGTACACTTGGCATCCAGTGCCACCAACATAAATGTACACTTTTGCACAATCAACTCCTAAAAAAATGTAGTGCACCTTGATCTGTGCCCATCTGGTAAAAAAAATACATCCTTCAGTGTATAAACTTCCAGTATTTTACCCACTTTTACTTTTTTTGAATCTATTGGGTACATTTTACCTCTCGGCCTGATACGATGATACTGGGAGTTCTCCCGGTGTCTGGCCAATATTTATCCCTTCTCCAACACCACTAAAAAACAATTATCTGGTCATGTTTCATTGCTGTTTGTGGGACCTTGCTGTCTCCAAAATGGTTACTGCGTTTCCCTACATTACAACAGTGACTGCAAAGCACTCCAAGATGTCCTGAGGTGGTGTAAGGCTCTATATAAATGCAAGTCCTTTCCTGTGGGCAACCCTCCCACCCAGGTAAAGAAAACAACCAACCCAACCAATCACATTAACCGTTGAACACTTGTAACTTCAACTAAAAAAAGTAACTTTATAGCAGAGACCCTGGGTTCAAATGCAAGCCAATATTATGGGATGAAAAGTCTCCTCTGCTGGCTGTACAAGAAAAGGTTGGGCAGTTTCAATCCGGTTGCCAGCACACACAGCCCCTAGTTTGGCACGAATTAACATTAAACTATCAATTTCACCGAGAGGAAACAGGATGGTTGGTGCAGAAAACGGAAAAAACTCTTACCGGTGCAGTTGGAGGTGCTCTCAAGTTAAAGCTGAGGCAGATTGTTGTGGCAGAGTAGAGGGAACTTTACTCTACAGCTAGCTGATGCAGGAGTACTTGATACAGACACTAGTATTTTAAAAATTCATTCACAGGATATGGGCATTGCTGGCATTTATTGCCCATCCCTAGTTTCCATTCAGAAGGTAGTGGTGGTGGACCTTAATCTTGGAGCTTTTGGTCAGCCCTCATAATATCTCTCCTTTAGCTCGGCGTCCATTTATTTCCGATTACACCTCTAATGAACCTTGGGATGCTTTTCTACATTAAAGGCAGTATATAAACATAAGTTGTTTAATGAAATTAAAACTCATTTCATTCCTCATCCTTTCTCAGGACCTCAAAATTACAGAACCCCTTACCTCCCTTTCTCTTCCTCCTATAGGCTTTTAAAACCCAAGCCTCGAGTCACCTAATAACCAGGTGACTTACCGCAGCTTCTTTCCTACTCTCCAATTGTGATGGGGCCTTACCCTATGGGGCCATAGCCTTTCAGCTAAGATTCTCAATAAAATAAATCCTGGGGAGATGCTGAGCTGGGTACTTGACCAAGAAATCTTCTGAGGAAGGCTTTACATCAGTCCTGATGCAGGAGTTGGCCCTTTTCATTTTGCTCAGTTTTCTCACCCCCTTTTCACCTGAAAGCAAATTCTTTCGGGGTGTGATTCTACAGCTGTTGCCCTGCAGGACCTCCCCCAAGCATCTAGTCTCTATGTGTGACACAGAAAGTAATTGTAAGAGCGGAGGACATCAAAGGCAAGCTGGATCCTATCCCTACCCACTCGCACAGGGGTGACTGGACAATGAGGAGAAGCACAAGCCCTGGCTGATTGCCCCCTTCCCAGCTTAAGGCCACCTGGGTGAAATCAGCCAACTCAGCATAGAAACTTTGCCATATCAAATAACGAAAACCCTGAGGTAGTACTCTTCCAAGTACTCATTCCTTGCCATAGAGCAACATGTGATAGTGATCAGGAGTGGATTGGTTACCCTTCATCGCACAAGGGCTTTCAAGTCAATTGGAGCAACTATATTGCCAGCATGGCTGAAATCAGTTATCTCATCACCTGCCACAGATAAAAACCTGGGACCATCTGGTCTGCACAGCTCAGTTGCACACTGCCTTTACCAACTGAGCCCTCGTGGATTTACCCATCACCCTCATTGCTGTTCTTTCTGCTGGTGACTTTGTAATCAGATTTGAATTACACGGTGATAAGCAAGTAGCAAAAGTTGGATGGAAAAACTTCTGGTCAACAATGCTTAGCCATTCTTGCCAGTCTGTACATTCAGCGTTCTGCAAAGATCAGATAACCTTTGCAGTGCTGCTATGACAAATAACTAGTGAGAAAATCTTTTTACAAATTACTGCTTGTTGTAGATCAACATGTAATAGTGAGCAAAACTGACAGACCAGTGTGTGGAGGTAACGCCTAGTAAGGAATGATTAGGCAAGATCACTTGGCTACCATCCAAAGAGTCTCCAGCTTTCTGACTGCAAATGTGCGCTTAGTATGACAAAAGGTTTTAATCCAGTACCCAACAGTCCCTGGCTGTAGAACTAGGGGGCATAATCTCAGGATAAGGGATAGGCCATTGAACACAGAGATTGAGGAGGAATTTCTTCTGAGGGTGGTGAATCTTCGGAATTCTCTGCCCCAGAGGGCTGTGGATGCTGAGTCTCTGAATATACTCAAGGCTGAGATAGATAGATTTTTGGAGTCTAGGAAAATCAAGGGATATGGAGATCTGGCAGGAAAGTGGAGTTGAGGTCGATGATTAGCCATGATCTTATTGAATGGCAGAGCAGGCTCAAGTCCTACTCCTGCTCCTATTTCTTATTTTCTTATGGTCTTATGTAGTCCATACTACACTGTACAATGGACATCGCTTGCCGGTTTAAACAGTTGATAAGTATTTTCTCACTGTACTTCCCTCCATATATACAGTGGTACAAAAAATAATTCAATATAGATTGAACTCTCTGGTCTAGGACACTCTGGTCCCGGAACATCCGTGGTTTGACATTAGTTTGCAGAACTGTTGTTTTGTGTGAGTGGCAAAGTACAGGAAATACATGAGGCAAGTCAAGCTGCAAGACTGGTTGAACAAGATAGCCCAGGAGAGCGGTGAGCAGCACTCTACAGGTACCGATAAGCCTAGGCTAGGCTTATGCTTATGTAGGGTTGGTACAGTCAAACCTCCCGCGGTTTGGAAAATTCTCCGGTTCGGCACCAGTCAGGTCCAGAACCACAGAGGTCCAACCTGTATATTATTCATTAATGTCTAGTATTTCATATACTACTTCAATCTTCTATTATTTACCCCTTAGGAGGCTATTTACTGTAATTCTACTCCTTACCTTGACAGAGAGCTTGGGCATTTTCATGTTGGCTGCATCTCGGAGGGAGCAGTCAGGATCTTAACAGGAAAAATAGCAGAGCATTAACTTTCACAATCACCTCGCCCTCCAGCTGACAGAGCAGTGAGCTCTCGACATCACAACCATAGATTTGGATATTTATAGTATAGTATAATATAGTACAGCGGCAGGTCAGGGCCATAAAAGGAGCAGCGAGCGGCGATCATGGGCAGGGTAGCGGTGTACCACTGCGAGCTGGTGCAGGAGGGCGACGGCAGCGAAGAGGAACGTCATCAAGATCCAGGTCGGTGATTGGAGCGTGGGCAGGTACAGCAGGAGCAGCAAGAGATTGTAGAGGGATGTGATCGGGGCCCAGGAGAGCCGTGAGTTCGGGGCAAGAGGCGAAGGCCCAGGGGCAGCATGGACCAGCCCACACTGCGATATGTGTGCACACTAGGTCCGTGCAGCAGAGCTGGTCTCCTGTCGTCTTGGTTAACCCTTGCTACTGGACCAAGACCTAGCTCTGTCAAGCCCGTGTGGTGGCTGGTGTGCAATGGTCACCACACGTTAAAAAAATCCATGCACAGGCATCTTCCACCTTTCAACATGTAGTTCGTGACCTGGAATATTAGGTCCTTCATTGAAACACCTGTGAACTCATCCTTTTTTTGGCGTGGAAGCAAATCATCCTCGTTTCGAGGGACTGCCTATGATGAGTATAGGAGGAAGATATTCAGCCCATCGTGCCTGTGCCAGCTCTCTGAAAGAGCTATCAATTTAGTCTCCTTCTCCTGACCCATCAATTTTCCTGTCACATTTGAGATCTTTTCCCATTTTCCACAGAAAAGAGTTACTTTAAATATTGCTTTAAAGAATATTTAAAGTAAATAGTGTATCCATGTAAATAAGGCTGACAGGTCTTCCTTTCCTGGCTGTGAGCAGCGAGAGATAAAATACAGAAACAGACACACACAGGAAAGGCTTTTGAAACAGGAAAGTTGCAAAAGTAGTTAGGTTGAGAAAGCAGAGAGCGCTTTCACAGAGCCTGGGAGCTTACAGATGTTCAAGGTCAGTTAGAAGTCATATTGTTTATCAAGCAAGACTAATATGGGAAAGCATAACACATTCTTTATTGTGCCTTTTTCACTTCTGATTTCTACCAGTTTTACCAGTACTACCTCCTTATCTGTAGCTATCCTATCTAAGTGTGCAGTTTCCTTCTCTTTGCACTATTTAATCCCATTACCATACTCTGCTGTGCAAACTCATTTATGTCTCTGCCATTCCTTTAATCCCCACAAGACTCCCTTTTCCATCCCTAACCAATCATACCCTTTTCCTTAACTCAGATTCTTTGTTTGCCTTGTTTTTACCCCAAGCATCTTCTATTTGAACATTTCCCATTCTTTGTCCCGTTTTTCTTCCCAATTAATCTGCGCTAGTTTCCTTTTTATCTCACTGAAATTACCTTTTTTCCAGTTATGTACTTGTATCTTTGACCATTTACCCTCTCAAATGTTTAGATTATATTGCTGCTGTTTTCTAGATGTTGAGGTATCAAAGGTTAAAGTAGATTAACAGTTAACATACACATGGTCAATGTGATTTCCTGGACTGGTTTTGGTCGCCTGCTGGGGTCAGAGAGGGATTTTCCAGTTTCCCCCCCTCCCCTTATTAGACCTGGCTTTTTTCATTATCTTTTTGCCTCTCCCAGATTACATGGTTGTTGCAGGGGGGAGGCATGAGGGATTGGAGGGGGATGTGGAAGTACATAGTTATGATGTTTGGAGCATCATGAATGTGAGGCACGCTTGATAGACGAGCTGGTCTTTTCACTGCCGTCATTTTTGTATGATCGTATTGCTGCAGAATGGAATATTGTCACACTGATGCATTAGGTGTGCTCTCTGACGGAGATGCTGTACCTAAGGTACTTGATGGGGCAGTGTAGAGTGAGCTTTATTCTGTATCTAACTCATACTATACCGGACACGAAACCACTTGATGGGGCAGTGTAGAGTGAGCTTTATTCTGTATCTAACTCATACTATACCGGACATGAAACACTTGATGGGACAGTGTGGAGTGAGCTTTACTCTGCAGCTAACCACTGCTAAGGGGGCAATGTGGGGTGAACTTTACTATGCATTACGAAGCCTTAGAGGGGCTGCGTAAGAGATTTACTAGAATGGTTCCAGGGATGCAGGACTTCAGTTTCATGGAGAGACTGGAGAAGCTGGAGTTAATCTCCTACAGCAGAGAAAGTCAAGGGGAGATTTAATAGAGATGTCCAAAATCATGAAGGGTTTTGATAGAGTAAATAAGAAACTGTTTCCAGTGGCAGAAGAGTCTGTAACCAGAGGACACAGATTTGAGGTAATTGGCAAAAGAACCAGAGGGGACATGAGGAAAAAATATTTATGCAGCATGATGTGATCTGGAATGCGACGACTGAAAGGATGATGGAAGCAAATTCAGTAATAACTTTCAAAGGGAACTGGATAAATACTCGAGGGGAAAAATTTGCAGGGCTATGGGAAAGAGCAGGGGAGAGGGACTAATTAGAAAGCTCTTTCAAAGAGCCAGCACAGGCACGATGGGCCAAATGCCCACCTTCTGAGCTGTATCATTCTGTGAATTTAACCTGTGCCGAGAATGTTTTGATACTGACCCTGGATCAAAATGTGGATCAATAAGAGCATAAGAACATAAGAAATAGGAGCATGAGTAGGCCATTTGGCCCCTCAAGCCTGCTCCGCCATTCAATAAGATCATGGCTGACCTGATCATGGACTCAGCTCCACTTCCCTGCCCGCTCCCCATAACCTCTTACTCCCTTATCGTTCAAAAATCTGTTCATCTCCATCTTAAATATATTCGATGACCCAGCCTCCATAGCTCTCTGGGGCAGAGAATTCCAAAGAGTTACAACCCATCAATCAATATTCCATTCTACAGCAATGATACCTGAACACATGGTTGATTAAGGCGAATAGCATAGATGCATTTAAGGGGAAGCTAGATAAGTCTATGAGGAAAAATGAATAGAAGGGTATGCAGATAGAGTTAGATGAAGTAGGGTGGGAGGAGGCTCGTGTAGAGCATAAACACCAGCATGGACCAGTTGGGCCAAATGGTCTCAAAATTGAACTCAGAAGAGTTTTGCATTCAGGAATTCTTTTCCCTGGTCACATGATATCAGAGAATAGAATATTAGCTTCCACACAGGTAGCTTCATGTGACAGTGCCTAGCTGCAGTCCTTGTACTGGCAGCATCACAATACTGAGGGTGAGACCCACAAACATGGTGAGCAAGGCTCCAGAATTTCTTTCACATTGAAAACATGAAACACATCAGTGTAAAAAGATAAGAATTCAGAGCAGGAGTAGGCCATACAGCCCCTCAAGCCTTCTCCGCCATTCAATGAGATCATGGCTGATATTCTACCTCAACTCCACTTTCCTGCACTATCCCCATATCCCTTGATTCCCTTAATATGCAAACATCTAGCGATCTCTGTCTTGAATATATTCGACAACTGAGCCTCCACAGCCCTCTGGGGTAGAGAATTCCAAAGATTCACCACCCTCTGAGTGAAGAAATTTCTCCTCATCTCAGTCTCAAATGGCTGACCATGCATGGGTAACTTGCATGTAAATGTTAAACATAACTCTCATACTCACCTGGTGGTATAAAGCTATCCTTTACAGGCTCTCCATTCTATGGGAAATAGAGAGAATGACATTAGGAGACACCTTGCACAGGAGCACAGAAACTAGAGAATCTGACTGCACCACTTGCCACCCGTTCTCTCCCCTTTCAGATTTGCCACTGTGACCGTACCCTTTTCAGCCAAGGGGTTGAGACACAAGTTCGTGATGGAGACATTCAGTGACTGGGTGTTGCGTTTCTGGTTATAAACCACCCCAGCCACAGAGCCCAGACAAACACTGCTGCAGTTTGTTCAAAGGAGAACAGCAGAGTCTAATCCTTACCCAATCCCGTGTAAAACCAACTGAACGCTTTGTTACAAAGAGCCACCCAATTGGTGAAAGTGCTCACCTGATCTTAAATCAGTTCACTCTTGCATCAACCTTACCTTCCGCAACTTCATCTGCTTCTGAAAAAATACATTCCATTCCTTCTTTCTGAACTCACTGTCATCTGAGTCACTGTCACCATCTTCATTATCATATCTGAAAGAGAGTAGATTCAGCTAAAAACAGGACAGATTGAGCTGGTCAAATATCAAACCATCCAGTCTCATCAATTTGTGATAGGCCATTTCACACAATGTTACTGTTTGCGTCAGCCCACAGCCTATCTGTAAACCCATGCTGGTGTGTTCTGCCAAAATTGGTGAAAAAGATATGCAGAATTATTTGGTACTGTGAAACTCTGTCTTTTCTTTCTCCTGTAATCTTCAGGCTTTTAAAACCCAAGCTTGGTGTCACCTGATCATTTCTTCCTGATTTACGTTGGTGTCTCTTTTCCACCTTGTTGTCAGTCTCAGCTGTGGCTCATTGGGCAGCCCTGTCGCCTGAGTCAGAAGGTTGTGAGTTCAAGTCCCACTCCAGGGACTTGAGCACAAGCATCTGCACTGTCAGTCCAGTGCAGTACTGAGGGAGCGCTGCACTGTCAGAGGTGTCGTCTTTCAGATGAGATGTTAAACTGATGTCTGCTCTCTCAGGTGGACATAAAATATCCCATGGCACTATTTCGAAGAAGAGTAGGCGTTATCCCCGGTGTCCTGACCAATATTTATCTCTCTATCAACACAAGAAAAACAGATTATCTAATCATTATCAGATTGCTGTTTGTGGGAGCTGGCTGTGCACATATTGGCTGCTGCATTTCTCTCATTACAACAATGACTATGCTTCAAAAGTAAAACGCTTTGGGATATCCAATGGTTGTGAAAATCATTATATAAATGCAAGTATTTATTTTCCTTCTATCCTGCGCTGGAACGTTGGTCTTTCACCAAGGTGTTGCCAAGGAAAAGAAAAGCTTGCGTCACACCGAGACCCACGCAGCTCAGACAAGCTGTACATTAGGATGGCGAGATACAGCTTGCTTCATCGTCTGTATATCTGGGACGTAACAATTTCATCATCAACCTATACCATCACTTCGAAACAATTAACCACTGCACTTCCACTGCTGAATTGAATGAGAAACACCAGGCATCCATTGCTTTTGTTCCTTTAACCCAAAAGCCAGTTAGCACATTTCATGTGGTAGAGCTGCCTCTGAGCAGCACACCGACTTGGCTCCACACAATTACTTTGTTAAATACCAGCATTTAAATAGCCACGTACCACTGCCCCAGAATTTTGAACACTTAGAACTGTTTCTTCCACCAGCCTGAGCATTAACAGTACTGTTTAGCATGTTTAGCATTGTAACTCTGAGCTTGCTCACTATATTGGTGAGCGGGGCGTGCGGCAGTGAATGTGATGCCGATTGGTTACCATGCCAACTGTTAACTATGTATGATCCACTGACCAGCACATTGAGCATACCAACAGATACGTTATAATGTTAAACTAACTTTAAATAGTATTTTTACGTGTTCAGGCTGTGGATTTCATAAGCTGTTGAGCAGAATGCATGTTAATGTAACTCCCCTCGGTTTCTATACATCCAACACCATACTCTCCTACTTGCCCAAATATCGAATACGTTGTAAATGTTCAAGCTGCAAATTTTTGGAACTCACTGAACAGGCACCTGGCTCAAAATATTCCTGTTTATAATAATCAGATGTAATGTGCAGGTGGCCATGTTACTGAATGTACAGTCACCAGCTGGCTTTATATTCCACAACTTGTTTCCAGCCCACAGGCTTGTTAAATCTGCAATTTAATTCCTCGCACTTGTTAGGAGGTGGCATTTATTCTCCAGTCGTGACCATCAGCTCTCAAAGGGAATGTTTTTCTGTCAACTAAGTGTAAAGCCAAGTTACACAGCCAGAATTGGGCAGAATTTCTCTTTGATCCATTGATTTGAAACCCAAAGCAAAAATTGGGTTTCGCAATAAATCAAAACCAATTGTGTCTGAGTTTGGTCATGCAGCTCCACAGTGTAATCAGTCAGAACGAGCACTTTCAGCAGATGGCTCTCCCAAATGAGCCTCGCAACATCTCAAACTCCTTACGAGTTACCCCACCTCTTTTCCTAAAATGTTCAATCCATAGGTCAGCAACACATACACCACCAGTACATCACTTGCAAATGTTGATGGTGAATCTTAGCATAATGAACCTACCTTTCAAAGCCATAGCCCTTCCTTCCCCCCGCATACAGATCAGGGATGTACCCAAATGGCCCCTGGGCTATTGGCTTTTCGACAGATGCCTGGGCCTTGCTGATGTCAAGTCTCTGAAGGGAATCCAGCTGTTTCATCACAATCTCCGGGTTCTTGCAGTGATCGCACGCCCGATTACAGCTTGGCACCTCATCTCCAAAATGCTTGGCAATGGCTGCATGTCGACACCTGATACAAAATGACAGAGTCAGACCCTGCAGCTTCAAAACCAGGGCCACACAGCACCCTGTAGCATGATACTGTGATGACAAAGCCATAGCCCGACTGACAAACACTGACATTTACCCCATGTTCACAGCAACCAACATGGAGGACATACACGATGTAGTTTTTTTCCAAATACGTTTTTGGTTGAAAATGTAAATCATTCTGCTGATGCCCCAGGTTATGCAATGACTGTTGCAATGTTTCCCCCAGTGGTGCAAAAACAAAACCCAGTAACAGCCCTTCCTCCGATTCTCCCCCACCCTGCAGAAGTCTCCTACAAAAGCATGACTCAGACTTGTAATGCACCGAGGCTGACACTCGGGTTCACTGGATTACCCAATGCACAGAGAGCCAGTCACCCGAACCAGATATCGCACACGTCAGTTATCTGGCATGCAAGCTACAAGAGTCACAGGGCAAGACCCTGCTATGCATTGTATAATAGGGAAATAAAGCATTGAAATAATAAAGCATTTAGACCATCAACAATCCACTCTAGCAGGGACTCTACCCCAAACTATTTAATCTGTTGGTTTTGCAGACTTTTTTCCTTTAACCTTTCTCAAGCAAATCTCCAGAAACCTATCTAATCTCATAACCTGCATGACATATCCACATTTACTTTCCTTGGCATAATATTCCTGTGACATGTGTTCAAACCTCACTCCCACTCCTAACCAGATATTCATCCAGCTTTGCATTGAGGTTTATTAACACAGTGTTAGTTACTAAGTTGATTCCGGGGATGAGGGGGTTGACTTATGAGGAAAGGTTGAGTAGGTTGGGCCTCTACTCATTGGAATTCAGACGAATGAGAGGTGATCTTATCGAGACGTATAAGATTATGAGGGGGCTTGACAGGGTGGATGCAGAGAGGATGTTTCCACTGATGGGGGAAACTCAAACTAGAAGGCATGATCTTAGAATAAGGGGCCGCCCATTTAAAACAGACAAGGAGAAATTTCTTCTCTCAGAGGGTTGTGAATCTGTGGAATTCACTGCCTCAGAGCTATGAAAGCTGGGACATTGAATAAATTTAAGACAGAAATAGTCAGTTTCTTAATTGATAAGGGGGATAAGGGGTTATGGGGAGCGGGCAGGGAAGTGAAGCGGAGTCCATGATCAGATCAGCCATGATCTTGTTGAATGGCGGAGCAAGCTCGAGGGGTTGTATTGCCTACTCCTGTTCCTATTTCTTATGTCCTTATTTACAAGAGGTTCTTTTCCATATTACCACGAGCCACAGGAATTGACGAAAATATACTAGGCTCAAACATGGATGCAGGAGATTACCACACAGATATACCAGGCTGAAAAACAGGTACAAGAGATTACTGACCAGATATACCAGACTCAGAGATACAGGAGATTAACAACTTGCATTTATAAAGCACCTTTAGCGTAGCAGAATTTCCCAATGCGCTTCACAAGAGCGTTATTAATCAACATTTGACACCCGAGCCAGGGAAGTAGATATCAGAGCAGATGACCAAAAGTTTTGTCAAAGAGGTAGGTTTTAAGAAGCATTTTAAAGTAGGAGAGGGGCGGAGAGGTTCAGGGAGGGAATTCCAGAGCTTAGTGCCTCGGCAGCTGAAAGCACTACCAATATGGTGGAGCAATTAAAATTGGGGATATGCCAAAGGCCAGAATTGGAGGAGTGCAGAAATCTCAAAGGCTTGTGGAGGGCTGTAGGATATGAGAGAGAGGGAGGGGCAAGGCCATGGAGGGATTTGAAAAAAAAGGATGAGAATTTAAAAATTGAGGCGTTGCCAGACAGGGAGCCAATGTAGGTCAGCGAGCACAGGGTTGATTTGGTGAACTGGATTTGGTGCGAGTTAAGATGCGAGCAACAGAGTTTGGATGAGCACAAGTTTATGTAGGGTAGATGATGAGAGGCTGGTCAGGAGTGCGTTGGAATAGTGAGGTCTAGTAAAGACCTGAATGAGGGTTTCAGCAGCAGATGAGCTGAAGCAGGGTTGGAGTTGGGCAATGTTACGTGGTGGAAATAGGCGGTCTTGGCGATGGAGCGGATACATGATGCAAACGGCATGGAAATGTGGAAATCCAGCTGACTGGGAGAGCTATAAAATGCAACAAGGGGATAGAAAGGCAGTAATGAGAGGGAAAAAAGATTTTTTTAAACTTGCAAGGGATATTAAAGCTAACAGCAAAAGTTTTTATAAATAAATTAACAGAGTGGTAAAGTGAAATGTGAGCCCATTAAAGACAGATGCAGAATATAATGAACAATAAAGAAATGGCAGACTTGTTAAATTAATACTTGGTATCCATTCTCACAGTAGAGGAGGAGGAGAAAATATCAAATTTAAAGAGAACTGAAACAAATACATCAAGGAACTTAGTGCATTTAATACAAGTTAAACATGGTAATGGAAAAATGAAGGGACTTAAGGTAGACAAATCTCCAGGAGCTGATGGTTTCCACCCCAGGGAATTAGAGAAATAGGTGAGGAAATTGTAGGTGCGTTAGTCATAATTATCAAAATGTTCTCTAGATTTGGAAATTGTGCCATTGGATTGGAACATTTCAACTGTCACTCCATTATTTAGGAAGGAAAGGGAGGGAGATTCCATTTAACGACAGACCTGTCAGTATAATATCAGTTGTGGGCAAGTTACTGGAATCTATTATCAGGGACAGAATGACTGAGCACTTGGGACAAGTATGAACGAATCAAATACAGTCAGCATGGATTTGTGATGAGGAGGTCAGATCTGACTGATCTTGTTGAATTTTGGGAGGAGGTCACTAGTATGGTGGATAAGGGAGTATTCTATAGCTGTTGCCTAAGCAGACTACGAGAAGACATTTGACAAGGTTCCGCACAAGAGATTGTTAACAAAAAATAAAAGCACATGGAATTGGAGGTAACCTTGTGACATGGGTTGAAATTGGTTGGGAGGCAAGAGACAGAGAGTAGGGATAAAGCAAATATTTTCTATTGGTGGGACGCGACCAGTGGTGTTCCCTGGGGATCAGTTCTGGGGCCTTAGCTTTTCACCATACATATTAATGATTTGTATTACGGGAGAGAGAGCTGTATATCCAAGTTTGCAAGTGACACTAAGTTAGGAGACACAACAAGTTGTGTAGGTGTGAGGATGAAGTTATAAAGGGTCATAGACAGACTAAGTGAGGTGGAGTTCAATGCGGGGAAGTGCAAAGTCATCCACTTAGGATCCGAGAAAGACAAATAGAGTATTTTCTGAATAGAGAGAGATCAGGAACTGTGGACAGCAAAGGGACTTAGGCGTCACAAATCACAAAGCTAGTGTACAGGTACAAAAAGCTAATGGAATGTTGGCCTTTGTCTCAAGGGGGCTGGAATTCAAAGGGGAGGAAATGATGCTTCAGTTGTAGAACCTTGATCCAACCCCGTTTAGCGTACTGCAATTAAGCTTGGGCACCGCAACTCAGGAAGGATATACAGCCTTGCAAGAGGTGCAGTGCAGATTCACCAGAATAACACTGAGGCTGAAAGGGTTAAAATAGGCCAGGTTGCGTACACTTTTCTTGTATTCCCTTAAGTTTAGAAGGTTGATCTAATTAAGGTGTTTAAACGCAAAAGGAATTTGATAGGGTAGAGACAGAAACTATTTCCTCTGGTGGGGAATCCGGAACAAGGGGGCATACCTTAAAATTAGAGCTTGGCTGTCCAGGAGCAAAATTAAGAAGCAACTTTTTTCCAAACAAAGGGTAGTGGAATTTGAAATTCGCTCTGCCAGAAGGCTGCGGATGCTGGGCCAGTTGAAAGATTGAGATCGTTAAATTTTGTTGGGTAAGGGCATTAAGGGATATGGAGCAAAGGCAGGGTAAATAGAGTTAAGGTACAGATCAGCCATGATCTAATTGAGTAACAGAACAGACTCGAGGGGCTGAATGGCCTCCTCCTGTTCCTATGTCCCCATGTACTCATTCCAGGTGCAGTACCAGGAGTACGATCCAGTTAAGCCAGGTTCACATCCAACACTGGGGGCATGATCCTTCCAACTGGCTATGCTGTAATTGAGCTATAGGGAGCTAACTGTACAGCACCGGCTGAAGTCCAAGACAAATATTTTCTCTCTGTTAAAAATATTTAAGCAATTAATTCCAGTGCCACTTCCTCAGACCCTGAACACAGCAGAGAAACAGTTACTCATACTGCCTGTACAAGTGTAACTTTGGTGCTGTTGTGCTGGCTGCAATGAAATTCCCATTAATATTCGGACAAGTATTACTAGGTTGAACCAACGCATTCCTTTGCCGATGAGAGCTGGCTTTGTCCTTCACTTGGGGGCCGAGCTACAGTAAACACAGCTTCTATATTCTCTAACCAGAGCCCAACTGCACCTCAAAGAGCTCCCTCACAGAGCACTTCCTCAGTGTGAACATCAGCTGCCATTAATAGCTTGGACTGTAGTCCAGGCGAGGCATGTGCGAGCCACACAGTAGAAGAGAATGTGGCACTTCAGTGCAACAAGTCTGTGAGCGGACGATAAGGACACTTTGCTTATCTCACCAAGATTTACTGGACCTTGCTTACAAACTTGCAGCTTTTTCCAGAGAGTAAGGTAACTGACATTCTTAGTAACATATCGAAGATATAAAGATGCCAGGAATGTAGTTGAGAATTCAACTTAATCGTGAGTTTTTCCCCCCAAATGGAGGCAATAGAAGTAAACAGTGTGTAAAATACAAGCAATACTGCCGGAAAGTGACAGCAGGAAAGTTACAGGCCTGCGCGCTGCTCTGATGAAGCCCTGTTCAAACTGGGATCTCCAAGATCAGCAGGTTTCTGATTGATTTTTTATTTGGCATCCGACTAGCACCTTACTTCTCTGCCATATACTAATGAAAATAGCGCATGGTTTTCTTTTGGGAGGCCAGTACTGTCTTTCTGACATTAGGAGAGGGTGTCAATCTTTGCAGGGGGCCCCCCCCAGAGAAAAGTCTGAAAACAATTACTGTGGCCAGGAGCCAAGGATCTATTGACTGCCATAAAGACACCGATTAACCCTTTGAAGGACAGCAGTATTCTTTCTGCATTGCTGAGGTTTCCCTCTGAATTCTAAGTCTGCTCAGCAGATTTCTGTGGCTCTGTCAGTGGGCTGGTGCCAATTAGCATCTGCGCTGGCAACTGCTCAGGACAGTTAGCATCGAGAACATTAGCAAGGTGATGACGACGACAGTGGGAGAGGTTGCAATCATCCTTAATAATTTGCTTACTCTGAACCTGGAGGTGCGCCAGGCAAATACAGAACCTATAAAGAAAGATTTGCATTTATGTAACACCTTTCACTAGCTTAAGACATCCCAAAGCGTTTTACAACCAATGAAGTACTTTGGAAGTGTAATCGGTGTTTTAGTGCAGGAACCACGCAGTCAATTTGTGCACAAGATCCCAAAAATGGCAATGAGAATCTGTTTGTGATGTTGGTTTGGGGATAAAATTTGGCCAGGACACTGGGGAGAACTCCTGTTCTTCTTCTTCGAACAGTGCCATGGGATCTTTTATGTCCTCGAGACGGCAGACGGGGCCTCGGTTTAACGTCTCTTCCGAAAGAGGCGTCCGATAGTACAGCACTCCTCAGTACTGCATTGAAGTGTCGGCCTGGATTACGTGCTCAAGTCTCTGGAGTGGGACTTGAACTCACGACCTTCTAACTCAGAGGCAAGAGTGCTACCCACTGAGCCACAGCTGACACTGTGTTCAGAGTAAAACACACACAGGAAAAAGAGCAAATGCTGGAAACACACAGCAGGACTATCTGTTCTAAAAACTCTCCAGTGGAAATGTTAACCCGCTTGCAGATTGAGCCTGAATCGCTTCAGCCTGTACTTACCCCACGGAACTGATTTCTTCCTATCTCAACTATTTTTTTCTCCTTGTCCAGTCTCTTCCAATACCCACCACCGCTTTAACAGTTTCCCGGCCCCAACCGTCTCCTTTTCACCATCCCCTTTTCACCATCCCCTCTACACTTCCAGCCCTACCAGAATGGCCCGAGGGCGCTACACTTCTTCCTCGAGCATCCACCATCACCCTCCTCCGCCTGGCTCACATTGAACAACTTCTCCTTCAACTCCACTCACTTCCTCCAAATTAAAGGTGTTGCTATGGGAACTGCATGGGTCCTAGCTATGCCTGCCTTTTCGTGGGATATGGGTAACATTCTTTGTTTCAGTCCTACTCGAGTCCCCTCCCTCACCTCTTTTTCCAGTACATTGATGACTGTATTGGAGCGGTTTCCTGCTCTTGCCCTGAACTAGAAAATTTCATTCACTTTGCTTCCAATTTCCACCCTTCCTTCACCTTCATATGGTCCATCGCCGACTCTTCCCTTTCCTGACTTCTCTGTCTCCATTTCTGGGGTAACACTATGGACAAACATTCACGATAGGCCCACTGACTCCCACAGCTACCTGGACTGCACGTCCACCTACCCCACATCCTGCAAGGACTCTATTCCAATCTCCCAGTTTCTCCGTCTCCATCGCCATGATGCCACCTTCCACGCTAGTGTTTCCGATATGTCTTCCTTTTTCCTCAACTGAGGATTCCCCTCTACCATGGTTGACATGGCCTTTGATCGTGTCCGTTCTATTTCCCGCACTTCGGCTCTCACCCCTTCCTCTCCCTCCAGAATCACGGTAGTGTTCCCCTTGTCCTCACCTTTCACCCACCAGCCTCCACGTTCAACGGATCATCCTCTGCCATTTCCGCCACCAAATACATCTTCCCCTCCCCTTTCAGTATTCTGAAGGGACCGCTCCCTTCCCGACACCCTGGTCCACTCCTCAAATCGCACTCAGCACCCCCTACCCTTCCCACGGCACCTTCCCGTGCAAGCGCAGGAGATGCAACACGTGCCCTTTTACCTCCTCCCTTCCCACTGTCCAGGACCTCAAACACTCCTTCCAGGTGAAACAGCAATTTACTTGTACTTCTTTCAATTTAGTATACTGTATTCGCTGCTCACGGAGACCAACTGCAGATTGGATGACCGCTTTGCAGAACACCTTTGTTCAGTCTGTAAGCGTTACCCCGAGCTTCCAGTCGGCGTTCACTTTAATTCTCCGTTCCACTCCCACTCTGATCGCTCTGCCTCCTACACTGTTCCGATGAAGCTCAACGCAAGCTCAAGGAACAAGCACCTCATCTCTCGTTTAGACACTTTACAGCCTTCTGCACTCAACATAGAGTTCAACAATTTCACACCATAACCCATTCCCCTATTTTTTCTGTATTTTTTCTCTTCCCCATGGCAGCTGTTGATGATTCTGTCATTTCCAGTTACACCCTATCTAGACTCATCTTTTGTTTCTTAATTTGTCCCATCACCATCTCCTTTTGCTCCACACCATCATCCCTTTTGTCTCTAATCTCTTCGGCCTTCCACTCTATCACAGACCTTCCCTTTAGTTCATTCCTCCCCACCTCGCTTTCCTACTTTAAACTTGCTTAAAAACCTGTTACATCACTAACTTTTTCCAGTTCTGACGAAGGGTCATTGACCTGAAACGTCAACTGTTTCTCTTTCCACAGATGCTGCCTGACCTGCTGAGTATTTCCAGCATTTACTGTTTTTATTTCAGATTCTGTTGGACTTGCTTTACCTTCCCAGCACTTTATTCTCATCGCCTCTGGGAATGCGAAGTCCAGAACTTCAACTGCCGTATACACTTTTCAAGCTCCTTCCCTGACTACCAACCAGAACCCTTTTAATATCAATACGTCAACCTACCATCAATGTGTATTGCAGATAATTATCCAGTGGCCCATTCAACACTTTCCGTGCAGGAGAATTTCCCTTTGATTCGCTCCTGCAGCTCTCTACCAGAATGTCTTCACAAACTACCTTGCAGGAGTTGGAGGCTTTCATCCACAAGCTAATCACCAAAATTCGAGAATGGCAGCAGAATGACATTCTCAAAGTTGTCTCCTTTATAATCATTATGATATTCATCGGTAAGTACCGATTTAAATTTTTGGGTAGAAATTATTATTATACTTCGATTCAAGAAGGAGGAAAAAGGTTAATCCAGAAAATTATACGTTAGTTATGCTTCGCGAAATTATGGGTAAACTTCTACAGGAAAAATTTGTAAGGATCAGCCTGTGTTTAATTTAATTGAAGTTGAGGAAATCACAGAACGTATAGGAATGTACTGGGTTTTTTCCCACCCCAACACCATCACCTCCAATGTTCACCAAGGATCCGTCCTTGGCCCCTTCTCTTCTTCATTTATATGCCATGAGCTGAGAGTCCATCTATACGCCGATGACATCCAGCCCTATCTCACCACCACCTCTTGGACCCCTTCCCCCACCGTGCTGCCAGACAGCATGTCAAATATTCACTCTTGGATGAGCCATAACTTCATCCAATCAACCTCCATACCCTTGCCACCGACTCCATCGCCCTCCGTGGTCACTACTACAGGCTGTCCCAGTCTGTTCTCACCCTCAATGTCCCGTTTGACCCCGAGCTCAGCTTCTGGCCTCATATTCCTCACCATCACAAAGACATCTCCATAGCATCACTCGCCTCTGCCCTTGCCTCAGCTCAGCTGCTGCTGAAACCCTCATCCATGCGTTGGTCAACTCCAAACTTGATTACTCCAATGTTTCTGTAGCCAGCCTCCCATCCTCCATAAACTTCAGCTCATCCAAAACTTTGCTTCCCATATCAAGTCCTGCTCACCCATTCATGTTGACCGACATTGGCATTTGATTTCCCCAATGCCTCATCCTTGTATTTAAATGTGCCCACAGCCTCATCTCTTCCCATCTCTAACATCGTCCAATCCTACAACCAATTGTTCAACTCTTCGATCCTCTAACTCGTCCCTTGTACAGTCCCCCCCTCCCTTCACCGCAACATTGACAGCAGTGCTTTTACCCACCTAGGTTCCATTCATGTAATTTCCTCTCTAAATCGCTCCATCTCCCTGGTTAAAAGACATCTCGTTGACCAAGCTCTTCCTAATCTCTCCTTTCGCTCAGTGTCTGTATTGTTTCTCTCACACCTCTGAAGCACCTTGGGATGCTTTTAAATGTTATATAAATGCAAGTTCATATCTATCCTTATGGCCTCTCTGACGGAGAGCAGTTAGACGCAGCTTAAATGCTGTGGGACCATACTCACCAGGAACTGGATTGAGATTCCCTAAACTCTCACTGCGGAGGACTCTCAGTCAAAACAATCCTTTACCCAGCTGTTTGGATAGACTGGAATTCATGTTGCAACAGAGGGGGGGTGAGGTGCGAGCGAACGAGGGGCAGCGAGCGAGGGAGGGGCGGCGGGCGAGGGGAGGGGTGCGAGCGAGGGAGAGAGAGAGAAAGAGAGAGAGAAAGAGAGCGAGCGAGCGCTTCACCCCTCCAGCAGGCATAGATTTTAGCCCTTCACAATAAATAAGGTTATCTGGATTGGTTGAGATGGGATTGGATTGGGATGGTCTCTTTCCATCTAGAGACAAAAAACACATCATAACAATCAGTATTCCCAGAGTGGCTTGTTGTTGGAATATCCGACCCCAATGGGAATGGAGCCAGCCAATTGTGAGTAGGTGACAGAATTCCTGAAAGCTATACACAATAGATATAAATGGGTATGATCTGATAGCCATTACAGAGACGTGGTTGCAAGGTGACCAAGGCTGGGAACTGAATATTCAGGGGGTATTTGACAATTTGGAAGGACAGGCTGAAAGGAAAAGGAGGTAGCTCTGTTAATAAAGGATGAGATCAGTGCAGTAGTGAGAAATGATATTGGCTTAGAAGATCAAGGTGTAGAATCAGTTTGGGTGGCGATATGGAATAATAAGGGGAAAAAGTCACTGGTGGATGTAGTCTATAGGCCCCCTAACAGTTGAACGGAATATAAACCAAGAAATAAGGGAGGCGTGTAAAAAAAAAAAAGGAACGGCAATAATCATGGGTGATTTTAATCTTCATATTGATTGGACAAATCAAATTGGCCAAGGTAGACTTGAGGAAGAGATCATAGAAACATAGAAAATAGGTGCAGGAGTAGGTCATTCGGCCCTTCAAACCTGCACCACCATTCAAGAAGATCATGGCTGATCATTCCCTCAGTACCCCTTTCCTGCTTTCTCTACATACCCCTTGATCCCTTTAGCCAGAAGGGCCATATCCAACTCCCTCTTGAATATATCTGACGAACTGGCATCAACAACACTCTGCGGTAGGGAATTCCACAGGTTAACAACTCTGAGTGAAGAAGTTTCTCCTCATCTCGGTCCTAAATGGCCTTCCCCTTATCCTTAGACTGTGACCCCTGATTTTGGATTCCCCCAACATCGGGAACATTCTTCCTGCATCTAACCTGTCCAGTCCCATCAGAATTTTATATGTTTTTAATGAGATCCCCTCTCATTCTTTTAAATTGCAGTGTATACAGGCCTAGTCTCTCCTCACATGTCAGTCCTGCCATCCCGGGAATCAGTCTGCACTCCCACAATAGCAAGAACGTCCTCCTTCAGATTAGGAGACTAAAACTAAACACAATATTCCAGGTGTGGCCTCACCAAGGCCCTGTACAACTGTAGCAACACCTCCCTGCCCCTGTACTCAAATCCCCTCGCTATGAAGGCCAACATGCCATTTGTTTTCTTAACCGCCTGCTGTACCTGCATGCCAACCTTCAATGACTGATGTACCATGACACCCAGGTCTCGTTGCACCTCCCCTTTTCCTAATCTGTCACCATTCAGATAATAATAGTCTGTATCTCTGTTTTTACCACCAAAGTGGATAACCTCACATTTATCCACATTATACTTCATCTGCCATGCATTTGCCCACTCACCTAACCTATCCAAGTCACTCTGCAGCCTCATAGCATCCTCCTCGCAGCTCACACTGCCACCCAACTTAGTGTCATCCGTAAATTTGGAGATACTACATTTAATCCCCTCGTCTAAATCATTAATGTACAATGTAAACAGCTGGGGCCCCAGCACAGAACCTTGCGGTACCCCACTAGTCACTGCCTGCCATTCTGAAAAGTACCCATTTACTTCTACTCTTTGCTTCCTGTCTGACAACCAGTTCTCAATCCATGTCAGCACACTACCCCCAATCCCATGTGCTTTAACTTTGCACATTAATCTCTTGTGTGGGACCTTGTCGAAAGCCTTCTGAAAGTCCAAATATACCACATCAACTGGTTCTCCCTTGTCCACTCTACTGGAAACATCCTCAAAAAATTCCAGAAGATTTGTCAAGCAAAACAGATAGTAAGAGTTTCTACAGGTATATAAAAAGGAAGAGAGTGGCTAAAGTAAATGTTGGTCCCCTGGAGGATGAGACCGGGGAATTAATAATGGGGAACATGGAAATGGCAGAGACTTCGAACAAATATTTTGTGTCAGTCTTCACGGTAGAAGACACTAAAAACATTCCAATAATGGATAATCAAGGGGCTATAGGGTGGGAGAAACTTAAAACAATCACCATCACTAAAGTAGTAGTGCTCAGTACAATAATGGGACTAAAGGTGGACAAGTACCCTGGACCAGATGGCTTGCATCCGAGGCTCTTAAAAGAAGTGGCTGCAGAGATAGTGGATGCATTGGTTGTAATCTACCAAAATTCCCTGGGGAGGTCCTAGCGGATTGGAAAACTGCAAATGTAATGCCCCTATTTAAAAAAAAAGAGGCAGACAGAAAGCAGGTAACTACAGACGAGTTAGCCTAACATCTGTCAAATGCTGGAGTCCATTATTAAGGAAGCAATAGCGGGCTATTTGGAAAAGCATAATTCAATTAAGCAGAATCTGCACGGTTTTATGAAAGAGAAATCACGTGAGATAAATTTGCTGGAGTTCTTTGAGGATGTAACAAGCAGGGTGGATAAGGGGGAACCAGTGGATGTGGTATATTTGGATTTCCAGAAAGCATTCGATAAGGTGCCACATAAAAGGTTACTGCACAAGATAAAAGCTCACTGCACAAGATAAAAGCTCACAGGGTTGGGGGTAATATATTGGCATGGATAGAGGATTGGCTAACTAACAGAAAACAGAGAGTCGGGATAAATGGGTCATTTTCCGATTGGCAAACAATGACTAGTGGGGTGCTGCAGGGATTGGCGCTGGGACCTTAACTATTTACAATCTATATTAATGACTTGGATGAAGGGTAATGTAGCCAAGTTTGCTGATAATACAAAGATGGGTGGGGAAAGCAAGTTGTGAGGAGGACACAAAACATCTGCAAAGGGATATGGACAGGCTAAGTGAGTGGGCAAAAATCTGGCAGATGAAGTATGTGGAAAATGTGAGGTTATCCACTTTGGGAGAAAAAATACAAAAGCAAATTATTTAAATGGAGAAAAATTACAAAATGCTGCAATACAGAGGGACCTTGTGCATGAAACACAGAAAGTTAGTACGCAGGTATAGCAAGTAATTAGGAAGGCAAATGGAATGTTGGCCTTTATTGCAAGGAGGATGGAGTATAAAAGCAGAGAGGTCCTGCTACAATTATACAGGGTATTGGTGAGGCCACACCTCGAGTACTGAGTACAGTTTTGGTCTCCTTATTTAAAGGAGGGATATATTTTCATTGGAGGCTGTTCAGAGAAGGTTCACTAGATTGTTTCTGGAGATCAATGAGGTTAACTTATGAAGAAAGGTTGAGCAGGTTGGGCCTGTACCCATTAGAGTTCAGAAGAATGAGAGGTGGTCTTATTGAAACATACAAGATAATGAGGGGGCTTGACAAGGTAGATGCAGAGAGGATGTTTCCACTCATGAGGGAATCTAGAACTAGGGGGTATAGTTCCAGAACAAGGGGCTGCCCATTTAAAACTGAGATGAGGAGGAATTTCTTCTCTGAGGGTTGTAAATCTGTGGAATTCTCTGCCCCAGAGAGCTGTGGAGGCTGGGTCATTGAATATATTTAAGGCAGATACAGATTTTTGAGCGATAAGGGAGTAAAGGGTTATGGGGAGCGGGCAGGGAAGTGGAGCGGAGTCCATGATCAGATCAGCCATGATCTTATTAAATGGCGGAACAGGCTCGAGGGGACAAATGGCCTACTCCTGCTCTTATTTCTATGTTCTTATAGAAAGGTCTTGTCAGGTAATAGACTGCAATATTAGTTCTCAGATTTGATGTTTAGTCAGGTACAATGCAACAAAGTCAAAGGCTAGGAACTCAAATCTGTTTAAGCCTTCGTACATCTGCAAGAAAGAAAAAGAACTTGCATTTATATAGCGCTTTTCTTAACCTCAGGACGTCCCAAAGTGCTTTACACCCAATGAAGTGTAGTCACTGTTATAATGTAGGAAAGTAAGGAACTGTGGTGCTGAAGTAAATAAAATATTTTAATGTCTCTCCAACCCAGGGAAAGATGAGCAAAGATAGGAGAAAGGGAGATGGAAAGATCACATGATAGACAGAGGCTAGTCAGACAGAGCATGGAAATGAGTGAGAGACATACACACACACATTGGTGAGTAAGTGAGTTCCTCACTCAGTGCGAGGGCAGAGTCTTCACTCAGCTTTGCTGAATTTATTCCTCAGGCTGTAGTCATCTTGGTGCAGGTCATTGATGAGGCACAAAATGATGAACACTTCAGTATCAAGGAGCCAACGTTAATCATTCAAGATGATCCAGCGCAGAAACATAGTCCACCTTTTGCCACTGAGCACTAGAAAAATAGCAGATTGTCTGGACCACGCCATGGGTCTGTTACAACAGACACATGGTCCTTTCAACCACATGAAACAAATGCTGCCCGTTGAACATCCCAGCGTCTGCTGGAGATGGGCCAACTGTGATGTCCATGACACCATGCTAGCTGTTAACATTCGGACATGATCGCATTTCATAACTTTTAATTTTTGGACTGGGCAAAGTTGACAGAATAGCCTGACTAACAGTAGACAATCTTCTCACTACATAGAAACATAGAAAATAGGTGCAGGAGCAGGCCATTCAGCCCTTCTAGCCTGCACCGCCATTCAATGAGTTCATGGCTGAACATGAAACTTCAGTACCCCCTTCCTGCTTTCTCGCCATAACCCTTGATCCCCCGAGTAGTAAGGACTTCATCTAACTCCCTTTTGAATATATTTAGTGAATTGGCCTCAACTACTTTCTGTGGTAGAGAATTCCACAGGTTCACCACTCTCTGGGTGAAGAAGTTTCTCCTCATCTCGGTCCTAAATGGCTTACCCCTTATCCTCAGACTGTGACCACTGGTTCTGGACTTCCCCAACATTGGGAACATTCTTCCTGCATCTAACCTGTCTAAACCCGTCAGAATTTTAAACGTTTCCATGAGGTCCCTTCTCATTCTTCTGAACTCCAGTGAATACAAGCCCAGTTGATCCAGTCTTTCTTGATAGGTCAGTCCCGCCATCCCGGGAATCAGTCTGGTGAATCTTCGCTGCACTCCCTCAATAGCAAGAATGTCCTTCCTCAAGTTAGGAGACCAAAACTGTACACAGTACTCCAGGTGTGGCCTCACCAAGGCCCTGTACAACTGTAGCAACACCTCCCTGCCCCTGTATTCAAATCCCCTCGCTATGAAGGCCAACATGCCATTTGCTTTCTTAACCGCCTGCTGTACCTGCATGCTAACCTTCAATGACTGATGTACCATGACACCCAGGTCTCGCTGCACCTTCCCTTTTCCTAATCTGTCACCATTCAGATAATAGTCTGTCTCTCTGTTTTTACCACCAAAGTGGATAACCTCACATTTATCCACATTATACTTCATCTGCCATGCATTTGCCCACTCACCTAACCTATCGAAGTCACTCTGCAGCCTAATAGCATCCTCCTCGCAGCTCACACTGCCACCCAACTTAGTGTCATCCGCAAATTTGGAGATACTGCATTTAATCCCCTCGTCTAAATCATTAATGTACAATGTAAACAGCTGGGGCCCCAGCACAGAACCTTGCGGCACCCCACTAGTCACTGCCTGCCATTCTGAAAAGTACCCGTTTACTCCTACTCTTTGCTTCCTGTCTGACAACCAGTTCTCAATCACGTCAGCACACTACCCCCAATCCCATGTGCTTTAACTTTGCACATTAATCTCTTGTGTGGGACCTTGTCGAAAGCCTTCTGAAAGTCCAAATATACCACATCAACTGGTTCTCCTTTGTCCACTTTACTGGAAACATCCTAAAAAAATTCCAGAAGATTTGTCAAGCATGATTTCCCTTTCACAAATTCATGCTGACTTGGACCTATCATGTCACCATTTTCCAGATGCACTGCTATGACATCCTTAATAATTGATTCCATCATTTTACCCACTACTGAGGTCAGGCTGACCGGTCTACAATTCCCTGTTTTCTCTCTCCCTCCTTTTTTAAAAAGTGGGGTTACATTGGCTACCCTCCACTCCATAGGAACTGATCCAGAGTCAATGGAATGTTGGCAAATGACTGTCAATGCATCCGCTATTTCCAAGGCCACCTCCTTAAGTACTCTGGGATGCAGTCCATCAGGCCCTGGGGATTTATCGGCCTTCAATCCCATCAATTTCCCCAACACAATTTCCCGACTAATAAAGATTTCCCTCAGTTCCCCCTCCTTACTAGACCCTCTGACCCCTTTTATATCCGGAAGGTTGTTTGTATCCTCCTTAGTGAATACCGAACCAAAGTACTTGTTCAATTGGTCTGCCATTTCTTTGTTCCCAGTTATGACTTCCCCTGATTCTGATGCAGGGGACCTACGTTTGTCTTTACTAACCTTTTTCTCTTTACATACCTATAGAAACTTTTGCAATCCGCCTTAATGTTCCCTGCAAGCTTCTTCTCGTACTCCATTTTCCCTGCCCTAATCAAACCCTTTGTCCTCCTCTGCCGAGTTCTAAATTTCTCCCAGTCCCCAGGTTCGCTGCTATTTCTGGCCAATTTGTATGCCACTTCCTTGGCTTTAATACTATCCCTGATTTCCCTAGGTAGCCACAGTTGAGCCACCTTCCCTTTTTTATTTTTACGCCAGACAGGAATGTACAATTATTGTAATTCATCCATGCGGTCTCTAAATGTCTGCCATTGCCCATCCACAGTCAACCCCCTAAGTATCATTCGCCAATCTATCCTAGCCAATTCACGCCTCATACCTGGCGTAAAGCAGCGCTCCTCCGTGCTGCTCTAGAATATTGCCACTCAAAGTGCTTTCAGGTCTGAGAACTTTCTGATCTCTTTGGTTCAGCACTGTGCTGGGGTGTACATGTACCAACTAAGTGCTGAGAATGTGGAACTTGCAACATGAAGTGGTTGAAGTGGTTACCACAGATGCATTTAAGGGGATACTAGATAAGTACATAAGGGAGAAAGGAATAGAAATATATGTTGATGGATTGAGATGAAGTAAGGTGGGAGAAGGCTTATGTGGAGTATGAACTCCAGCATAGGCTTTTTGGGCCGAATGGCTGTAAATTCTGTGAATTCTGCCATTATGCTGTTGTTTCTTGTTTCAGGTACTTTTCTCTTGATGTTTTTCATACCTGTTATCTACTGCTGCTGTTCCTGCCTTTGCGGCAAGAAAGCTGGCAGAGTGAAGCCAGCATCCCATCTCTAAGTACAGGAATCCTCCGATGGGCATCACACCACACAAGCAGCAATGGATTATCTCGTATTGTGGTGTGCTCTTCACCTTTGTCCTGTCACTTTGTGGCAGCACTGACTTGGAATCACAACTAGGATGGAACAAAACACCTACCCGAGGAACCATCTCCAACGCGGTCGACCCCATTGCGACGGTTTTGTTGGTTGATTGGATATCAAATACCACCCCTAAAGCCCACTGAAAACCCCACACCACATACATTTAAACCGGTGTGTGCATCCATTACCCAATATTTTAAACTCTTCATAGCTATTGAAATCCATCAGAAGGTCAGATACAATGTGACCTTCACTCTCACCTTATTCAAATGCTTCTCACCAAATAGCACAGCTCCTAACAAATGTACCATCTGAGAGGGCACAGCAACATCAATACCAATACCAAACACTGCAATGCCAACAGCAATAACAAATGCACCACACACACTAGAGTCCAGCAACCTCCATCCTAGCCATCCACTAACAGACCCACCTTCACCAAGCCACCCAGCTCTCAGTGGGACTGACTTTTATTTAGGTCAAAGCCTTTAACATGATCACAAACAAGAGGATCCATTAAGGCACTAACTAATTATCTGCAACACTGATGATGACTTATTTCAGTCTGGCAGCATATCCCAGTTACCGTGGCTGCCCCGTATAGTGCCCACTTATGTGCCCATTATTACATTAGGAAAGACAGGAGCAACTCCTGGTCACAGCCTGCAGTTGCTCCTGTCTTTCCTAATGTAATAATTAGCACATGAGTGGGCACTATACGGGCAACCACAACCTGGCTTAGGTCATTCCTATGCCAGCTTTCATTGTAGCTGCTTTTAAATGCCAGCTAACACTACATTTGATATTTATGCCACTGAATGCTACATTACGCCCCTCTGAGCAACGTCAGATCATTCATTGCTACTGTAGAATCCACCACTTTTCCCTGGACTTACAAACAGAGGCTTCAGCCCAGAGCCGGGATACTACTCATTACTTATATTTTACAATTCAAGGTGTCTATTCAAATTGTTGCAAATAAATGAATGGCACGGATCTGCTCACAATGCCAATCTAGTCAATTGATCAGACCATCCCCACATTCGACCCAACTAACTGACCAGTCAGGACTGATCACTAACATCGACTACGAACATGCCCAAGATACGTAGATATTACTGCTGCTTGAGGTCTGTAGAACAGTGGATTGGAGGGATGTGTTGGAAAGACGATGACTACATC
The DNA here is from genome assembly GCF_044704955.1 of Pristiophorus japonicus. Taxonomy (NCBI): domain Eukaryota; kingdom Metazoa; phylum Chordata; class Chondrichthyes; family Pristiophoridae; genus Pristiophorus; species Pristiophorus japonicus. The sequence continues at coordinate 74,719,919 of NC_091992.1, read as the reverse complement.
ACTTTTCTGCTGAAAAACAACCTGCTGAGCAGAAGACACTGCAGGAATAATCTTTCAGGAAAGTCACAAGGTCCCACTTCAAACTCCTGAGGTGGATAAAACCTTTGTTACACAGTCATTCCCTGCGAAAGACGATACAGCCGTCCCAAGTGGCTCACCCCAAAACAATGGAAGCTTTGGGTTAAATTCTGCACTTATAAACTGTTAGCAAACCATGCCATCGATCACAAGAAGGTTTCTATATCTATCCCTGCCCTGCTCCATCGCCACTGGAAAATTTATGATACATTTCCCAAGTGGCCAATCTTCAGTCCTTCATGAGGTCAGACAGTGAAAGTTGGCAAGCAGTCCTGTTATTTGAGAGGAGGGGGGGGGGGGGGGGGGGGAGGGGGAAGGGGGGAAAGAGGGAGGGGAAATCACAGCAGAGCCCAATCTTATCCTTACCAGACATCCACACGCAAATTTTGAAGCAAAGGTCACTAGACTGTGACCAGCAATGGGAGTCCTGTCTGATTTTATTCTCCTCCGAGACACAGGAGCAGTGAGGCCAACTGTAACTCAACACAGCACAGGCCAGGAGTGCACCAACCTCTTACTCACTGGACTAACACAGAAGCTCAAGACACTTGAGACTGAAAATGACATATGAATTAAGGGCTAATTGATTATCTGTGCTTCACGAATGGACAATTAAGGAACAGAAATGGCTTGTCTTTTTTTCATAGTCCACCACATTCCTTAATCTCTCAGAACCACATCCAATTGTCTCTTGAACGCAGTATACTGGGGCTAAAATTGCGGTCGGAGGCTTCCCGCGGGAAATTGCCTCCGACTTGAAACATTTCTATCAATGTACCTGGTGGTCTGGGAGGAGTGTGGGATTCCCGTGGGAAGGCCGTCTCTTCCCACACTGCGGTGCGCGCTCCTGTCCTCCAGGTTCCCGCGGAGATGGTGCAATCACGTGCGAGTGCTCAGCCAATCAGGTACAGTATTCCACAGCTTTCCCATTAATAGCAATGGGAACTCCGTATCTACCAGTTCCCATTGCTATAATGAGAAAAAAAACACCAAACACACTTAACACATAAAAAATAAAAAACACAGCTCACATAATTAAAATTAAAGTTAATATCAGAGAGAAAAAAATCTGAGTTTTTAAAACTTTTTTAAAATTATGATTAAAAATAAATAATGTAGTGGGCAGGGTTTTTAAAAAGTGTGTTTTTTAAATTTAATTTAATTATATTTTTGTATCTTTTTAAACTCTTACGCCTGTAACAGTAGGCTATGTGCCTGCTTTTATCAGGCGCAAGAATTTCGAGGACATTTGCTGGGCAAGATATGGGTAAATCCCGCAATCTTGCCCGTGCAAATGTCCTCGCTCCCGACATGCGTGAGATCTGTAGAGCTTGATGGATCGGAAAAGCCGGTTTTCAGCGCAAGTGCATTGTGTGCTGAGAACCGGCTTTTGCGATGCCTTCCCCGGTCTGTACACACTCCATACGGACCTGGGGATTCCCACGCTATTGTGCTATACAGGTCCTTCCTCTAGTAACTTATTCCACAGCTCTATCACTCTTTAGCTGCACAGGTTCCATCCGACCTCCTTTCTTTTTTTCCCAAACTTCCTCATTTTTAACTTGTCTCTCTTCTGGAATTTGAACCCTTCAACACAGTGAGCAATTTTGTTAATAACCATAATAATCCTGAAAAATTAATTTACTTCAAATCTCCAAAGGAAACCGGCCCAACTCCTCCACAAACTGCATTAATCGAGAGAGAGAGATCTGTGCAAGTAGTGCTGTTTCCCTGAAGGAGAGAGTCCTATACAAGCTGAATGTAAACCAGCGGCCTGGTAAATCATTAAACCACAACAAGCTTTAGTGAGTCATGGAAGTTCGACTCTGCTTGCAGCCTGCTATACGGGACCCGTGCTTCAGGAAGCTACAACTCAATATTTTGACTTGTGAAGGATTTTGCATCGGGCTTGTGCATTGCAAAAGCAGCCTTCTGTGCCCTAGTTTCTAATGTAAAGATGCTTGAATGCTCATCACAGTTGTACAAAAAGTAACTCATTGTTGATAGAATTTAAATCAACTATTCTGATAGACGAAAAGTAAAAACTGCAAAAGGTGGAAATCAGAAATAGAAATATGCAACAGGTCAATCGGTATCTGTAAAGAGAAATGAATGGTGATGTTTTGAGTGTGTACCCTTCATCAGAGAGATCTTAGACATTGCAAACAGACTAATCTTGTGCCTGGATCAAAAAGCTTTGGCTGTGTTGACAAACACTGGGAACGACACTAGCAAGGCTGTATTCATTGCTCAATGGTCTCTCAGAGCCGCCTTGTGCAACATGCCTCACTTCCAACATCTGTCAATATAACCCTGTGCTGTGTGGAAGCTACCCTACCGACCCCAAGCATGTGGAGGAAGCACCTGTGGGGCTTACACCAGTTGGAATGAGTGCAGCACAACCGCCACAGAGCCTCGAAAGTAAACAGTGACCTTTCCCCACCCCCCAGAAGCCTGCATAAGTGCCCCACCACAGCCACACAACCCTGAAACACCACTGTACCAATACACACAACTATATGCACAGAGTTAAGTGTCGCTGTGAGCTCCTGTAAATACTGTTACAACTCAATATACAAGCCCGCAAAGGATTTCAATTTAATAAAATAATAAAAGTAACATTGAATCATTCAAATATAATTAAATGAATGAATCTCCTTGCTGGATTACTTCAGGCGCCCAAGTATCAGGCTAGGATTCCTCAGTGTGTTCAGGCCCCACGGCGCCAGTGCTACCGTTATAAATCCTGCTGTTGCTTAGCAACAGGCAGAAAGTTGGCAGGGCAGCTTTAGTTGCTGCAGCAACTTGCTCAGGTAACAGGAGACACTATTTTACGATTCAAAAAGCCTCTTATTTATGTAACGGAGAGTTTATCGTACAGCTGACATGGAAATTGTAAACACAGCCATCAGGCCCAGCTCCAGCCCATCTCACTCCTATCATTCCTGCACATGACCCAGGCGCTGGCTCCCCAGAGGCAATACTCCCCATACACAGGATCCACACAACTGGAGGCTTTACTGCAGAATGAATCTGAGCGACAGCAGGTACCACGACGATGAAATTAGAGGCACGGCAACTGGAGTAAAAGGTGAAATGCAGTGACATTGGATAGCATTGCTGCTACACATCACAGCCAAACTGAGCACCCATGCTGGAGCCACGCTGATCTGACCAGCAGTCAACTCCAGGGATCAGGACATGTGTCCCCTGCAATTAAAACCCAGCCAGTGAGCATGAAAGGGAGACCGGGGAAAACTCAGAGCGTAATCATTAAGGATGGGAGAGGTACATTAGCTTAGAGGTTAATAAGATACCAGTCTTCCAGAGCCGGAACTGTAAGACTACTTTACAACAACTTATATTTTAAGGAGCGTCTTGAAAGAGGAGAGGTAGAGAGGCGGAGAGGTTTAGGGAGGGAGTTCCAGAGCTTGGGGCGAGGCTACAGAAGACACGGCCACCAAAGGTTGAGCGATTCTAATCAGGGATGATCATGAGGGCAGAATTAGAGGAGCAGAGGTGGGAGGGTGGGGAGGTGCTGGAGATTACAGAGATAGGGAGGGGCGAGGCCATGGAAGGATTTGAAAATAAGGATGAGAATTTTGAAATCAAGGTGCTGCCTAACCGGGAGCCAAAGTAGGTCAGCAATCACATGGGGTTATGGGTGAGCGGGACTTGGTGCGAGTTAGGACACGGGCAACAGAATTTTAGATCACCTCTAGTTTACGTAGGGTAGAATGTGGGAGGCCAGCCAGGAGTGCATTGGAATAGCCAAGTCTAGAGAAAACGAAGGCATGAATTAGGACTTCAGCGGATGAGCTGAGGCAAGGGTGGAGACGGGCGATGTTAGAGGTGGAAATAGGCGGTCTTAGTTATGCTGCGGATGCGGTCAAATATGCGGTCAAACCAAGGTTGCGAACAGTGTGGTTGGGGAGAAGGATGGAGTCAGTGGCGAGGGAACGGAGTTTGAGTTGGGGACCAAAAACAATGGCTTCGATCTCCCCAATATTCAATTGGAAAAAATTTCTGCTCATCCAGAATTGGATGTCGGACAAGCAGTCTGACAATTTAGAGACAGAGGAGGGGATCGAAAGAAGTGGTGGTGAGGTAGAGCTGGGTGTTGTCAGCGTACATGTGGAAACTGACTCTGTGTTTCCTGATGATGTCGCCGAGGGGCAACATGTTGATGAGAAATAGGAGGGGGCCAAGGATAGATCCTTGGGGGACACCAGAGGTAATGATGTGGGGGCGGGAAGAGAAGCCGTTGCAGGTGATTCTCTGGCTACGATTAGATAGATAAGAATGGAACCAGGCGAGTGCAGTCCCACCCAGCTGGATGATGGTGGAGAGGCGTTGGAGAAGGATGGAGTAGTTAACCGTGTCAAAGGCTGCAGACAAGTCGAGAAGGACGAGGAGGGATAGTTTGCCTTTGTCACAGTCACACAGGATGTCATGTGTCACTTTGATGAGAGCCGTTTCGGTACTGTGGCAGGGGCGGAAACCGGATTGGAGGGATTCAAACATGGAATTGCAGGAAAGATGGGCACAGATTTGGGAGGCAACAACATGTTCAAGGACTTTGGAGAGGGAAGGGAGGTTGGAGATGGGGCGATAGTTTGCAAGGACGGAAGGGTCGAGGGTTGGTTTTTTGAGGAGAGGGGTAATGACGGCAGATTTGAGGGAGAGGGGGACAGTACCTGAGGAGAGAGAACCGTTAACAATGTCAGCTAACATGGGAGCCAGAAAAGGAAGTTGGGTGGTCAGCAGTTTGGTGGGAATAGGGTCAAGGGAGCAGGAAGTGGGCCTCATGGACAGGAGGGGTCATGAGGGAAGATTGGAGAGAAACTGGAGAAAGATGAGAGGTCAGGGCTAGGGCAGGGGGGTATCCTTAGAGGAAGTTTGGCCCAGTGGGCTAGGGGAAGGAACCAAAGAGGCAGAGGCAGCTGAATGGATGGTCTCAATCTTAGAGACAAAGGAGACCATGAGCTCCTCGCACTTATTGTCAGAGCCGTGAGGGTGGAGACTGGGAGAGGGGTTTAAAAAGACGGGTCAGCAGTGGAGAATAGAAGCTGGATTTTATCTTTACAATCCAAAATGATTCTGGAATAGAGAGCAGTTTTGTCAGACGAGAGCAGGAACCGATGTTTTTTGTGGTCCAGCCAGATCTGGTGGTGAATGGCTAAACCAGTTGTCCGCCAAATCCGCTCAAGTCTGCGTCCCTTGGACTTAAGGGAGCGAAGATCAGGACTGTGCCGGGGGAATGGCCAGGGCGAAAGAGAGTAATTGTTTGAACAGTGACTAGGGCATCAAAGGTGGTGGTGAGAGTGTGGTTGAGCAGATCGATAGCTGCAGAAAGGTCAGTGAATGGAGGGCCAAAGGATGGACAGTTGGGAATTCATAAGGTGCAGTTGCATTACATCCATAATACAATGTGGCATCTAAAGTTTGACCGAGTGTGATGTCTGAGTTTCTGTAGGGAAAATGTCCTGTAAATTGCCTGAAATATGTTCTCAAATGGAGTTTCAGCTTAAAGGAGTCGGTAGTTAAATTGAATGCCGGGAAATCAAAACCACAACCAAGACAGACTGTATTTAAACAAAACATTGCTCGTCAGTAATAAGGAGGCCAGCATTCAGGACTGTATCAGGGATAGCTTATTTGTGGGGCATAAATATGTCATGCATTATTTGTGTTGCACCCTTTGTCAAAGGAAAGATTGAGAGGTTAGAGAAGTAAAGTGTGATCTGCCATGCTAAAGTATACATTCCTGATTAACCCAAGAGGTTTTCTAGGTCACTGGCATGGCACCAAAAGTGAAACCTTCTGACATGTGCCACCCACATTGGCCAATTGAATGGAAAGGGGGTTTCCTTTGAATTTAAGGTACATAAAAGGGTGATTGGCACATCTCAGTACACCTTCTTTAGTTTTGTTAAGATTCTCAAGATTATTTTTGTTTAGTTAGAAGATTCTCTATCTTCTTCTGTAATCCTCTTTAACTAGCTATGTGGATGGGTACCTTTGCGAATTCAGATCAGCCATGATCTTATTGAATGGCGGAGCAGGCTCAAGGAACCCTATGGCATACTCTTGCTCCCATTTCTTATGTTCTTATGTACCAAGTATATCCAGGACAGAGAGCAGGAGGTTATAGGAGTCACTTTAAGACTATACCAGCCTGTCTTCAGCAGAGATGAGTGTGAAGGTGAGTGTTAAGGCAGCACGCTCAGACACAGTTACTAGTGCACAAGGTACATTCAGCAGAGAATCCAAGTGGAACAGGTAACTCCCCCACTGAAGGGACTCATCAACTTGGGGTTCCAGAAGCTAATGCCACCGTCTCGGGGGAAGATGATCAACTCAACCATGCCGCTCATAAAGACAAGATCATATAAGCTGTGGAAACGTTGCTAACCATCAGCATGTTGACTCTAATCTATCTAATGATTGGCTACCCACATGTTAGCTAGCTAAGAAGGTAATCCCAACTTAAGCTCACCAATTTACAGCAATCTCAGACACTGCTCGTGAATATAATTTAATTATCAACAATGTTTAAGTTTAGGTAGTGATTATGATTTTGAAATCAATAAAAATTGTTGTGCATGCTCCACTGTCAAGACTTTTTTTTGATGGTTTGATAAGAAAGGGTTAATTCATTCATTCAGTAGCTTGTGAGTATCCGAAGTGAAGGCTGGTACGGTGAGTTCACATTCAATCTGAGCTGGGTGATGCCGGACTTCCAGGGAGTCAGACTACGCATCATTGACTCGCAGGCTTAAGCAGGGCCCAAACCGCTCCTTACCGAGCCATCAGGGTAAGGGGGCGGGTTAAGGATTTGTCTGGTTCACTGTAAATTGATTGATAAACTGTTTTGAAATGACAGTACGCATGTACATAATTTTGCTATTCGGATGGAGTTGTGTCAAATTGATCTCATTTAAAGACAATAAATATAATTGCAACAAGTAAATCAGAGGTCAATCAGTTTCATTGTTGTTTGCTCAGGGAGCTTTGCAGATTGAAATATTGCTGTCAGTTTTGTCTTTAACAACCAATCAGCTTTGAGATTTTTGGGTAATTAAGAAATGCCAAATACCTTGAAGCACACTGACCAAATGCTGCTTGCAGGTATCATTAAGCATTGCGCCTGCATATGTTGCACAGGCAGGATTGTATGCATTCAGTCTTCATCTTCAGGTACCTGTGGATCAGAAGTAGCACTCTCGTCCCCAAGTCAGAAGATTGTGGGTTCACGTCCCACTCCAGAAACTTGAGCACAAAATCCAGGCAAACACTCCCAGTGCAGTACTGAGGGAGTGCTGCACTGTTGAAGGTTTCAGATGAGATGTTAAACCTGCCCTCTCAGGTGGATGTAAAAGATCCAATTGCAGTATTTCAAAGAGCAGCATGGGAGTTCTCCCCGGTGTCCTGGCCAATATTTACCCATTAACCAACATCACTAAAAAACAGATAATCTGGTCATTATCTGTAAAACTACAGCATTTTCTTTAATTTTCTTGTCTCATTTTTCTGCTAATAACCGCTTGCAAACTGCTCTTGATCATTTTTAATGACCCATAATACTGTGCGGAGTTAAAAAAATGATTTTCTCATGAGTTTGAACACCTCACAGCTGAAAACAACACTTGTCTGGGAACTGTGCAAAAGAATGTCATGGGGATAAGATGAATGAAAGGTTTATTCATCGAAGAGAGGGTTCCTTTGTCCTCAGAGCCTTGGGAACTGTAAAAAACAGATTATCCAGGAGAAAAGACAATTCAGGAGATAAGAGAATGAAAAGACCTATTAAAAACCTATTCATGGGAAGGATTCGTATATTGTCCAGGAGTTGAGAGAATGATTCATTTCAGGATATTTCTTTTGTTTTAAACTTAAGACAATTACGCACAAATGTTTGGCTTCCATCAAGAAAAATGGTATATAATGGTTGTGACATGTGGGGTCAATGTTGCAGTTCGGAGAAGTGGTAACCTGATCAGTTACTAAGGGAATCAGGGAGTTAATTTCCGATCGCTGATCACGGCTGGAATTAGTCCTGCGTGAGTGTCTTTGCTTTCTATTAATCACATAGGGAAAAGGCAATTTTAACCATTATAAGGGATAGGTTGGTGCGAGCTAATAATTAAGAAATGATTGTGCATTTAATGCTATATTGTACATTGCGTGTATTTCGTTTGATAATTCTAAGTAAAGATAACCTCTGGATTGGGATGGTGAAGAAACATCCTGTGTCTGCATTGTTTTGTCTCAAGTTCAAACTCTTACAGGCTAAAACCTGTTTTTTTTATTAAGATAAATCTTGATTTTGTTAGTGAAAAGAATAAGACAAAAAAATCCTACAGGTTAAAAACCTGTACTTATAAAAGATAAGTCTTACATATCACATTGCTGTTTGCTGTCCCGTCTCCTACCTTACAACAGTGACTATACTTCAAAAGTACTTCATTGGTTGTAAAGCGCTTTGTGAAGTCCTGAGGTCGTGAATGCACTTTAGAAATGCAAGTTCTTTCTTTCCAGTACGGATCCTATTCCAGTGCACACAAACAACCTCGCTATTTTTAGTTCAGACACGGGATGAACACCTCACCCATGCTACAAACATGCCAACTCAATTCAGCAAAGCAGGGTTTACAGGCAGAGCTGGAAAGTGTACTATTGGTGTGGCTGATGTGTTGTGCCAATGGGGACACAGCAACTCCAACTGGTGATGGAATGTGCCAACACACGATGGGACTACCACAGAACAAACAAGTATGCCATCCCTCAGCTTGAACGATTATTGAGATGCCTGCCTGCTCTATTAGCAGATCTAACCCGAAGGGTGAAGCCAAATTAGGCTGTTCCAGTCTATCCATTGAGAGAATGTGTCGAAAGGTTCAACGACTCAGGGCTAACTCATCCAGATTGCATCCAACTGCAACCTGCATTTATATTGCGCCTTTAACATAATAAGACATCACAAGGCGGTTCACAGAAGCTTTATCAGACAAAATTTGACACCGAGGCACACAAGGAGATATTAGGACAGGTTGGTCAAAGAGGTAAGTTTTAAGAAGCATCTTAAAAGGAGTAAAGAGAAGCGGAGAGGTTTACCAAGGCAATTCCAAACTTAGGGTCAAGACAGTTGAAGGCACGGCTGCCAATAGCGGAGCAACGAAAATCGGGGAGGCGCAAGAGTCCAGAATTAGGGGAGCGCAGAGATCTTGGAACATTGTAGGGCTGGAGTCGGTTACAGAGATAGGGAGGGGCGAGGCCATGGAGGATTTAAATACAACAATGAGAATTTTAAAATCGAGGCTTTGCCGGTTCTGGAGCCAATGTAGTTCAGCGAGCACAGGAGTGATGGGTGAATGGGACTTGGTGTGAGTTAGGATACAGGCAGCGGAACTTTCAGATGAGCTGAAATTTACAGACGGTGCAAGGTAGGAGGCTGGTTGGGAGAGCATGGGGATAGTCGAGTCTGGAGGTAACAAAGGCATGGATGAGAGTTTGAGCAGATGATGAGCGGTGGCAGGGTCGCAGACAGGCAACGTTACGGAGGTGGAAGGAACCCCTTGAGACCCTGTCCGATTCACCAAAGGACAAAGAGTAGGCTCATCGATTCATCCAAAACAAACTGAGTGAGGACAAGAGCAGCATTCTCTGCACTGCCTGACGAACCATCAAAAATGAACACAAGAACGTAAGAAATCGGAGCTGGAGTGGGTCATTTGGCTCTTTGAGCCTGCTCTGCCATTCAACAAGATCATGGCTGATCTTCTGCCTTAGCTCGACCTTCCCCCACTATTGCCATATCCCTGGATTCCCTCCGTTCCCAAAAAGTTATCAACCTCTGCCTTGAATATACTCAAGGACTGAGCATACACAGCTCTCTGGGATAGAGATTTCCAAAAGTTCACAACCCTTTGAGTGAAGATATTTCTCATCTCAGTCCTAAATACCGACCCTTTATTTTGAGACTGTGACCCTGTGTTCTGGATTCCCCAGCCAGGAGAAACATCTTCTCAGCATTAACCCTGTCAAGCCCCTTAAGAATTTTATATATTCAATGACCCAGCCTCCACAGCTACGGCAGAGAATTCCATAGATTTACAACCCGCTGAGAGAAGAAATTCCTCCTCATCTCAGTTTGAAATGGGCGGCCCCTTATTCTGAGACTATGTCCCCTAGTTTTAGTTTCCCCTATGAGTGGAAATATCCTTTCTGCATCCATCTTTTCGAGCCCCCTCATTATCTTATACGTTTCAACAAGATCACCTCTCATTCTTCTGAACTCCAATGAGTATAGGCCCAACCTATCTTCATAAGTTATCCACCTGATCTCTAGAATCAACCTAGTGAACCTTCTCTGAACAGCCTCCAATGCAAGTATATCCTTCCTTAAATACGGAGACCAAAACTGTACACAGTACTCCAGGTGTGGCCTCACCAATACCCTGTATAGTTGTAGCAGGACCTCTCTGCTTTTATACTCCATCCCCTTTGCAATAAAGGCCAAGATTCCATTGGCCTTCCTGATCACTTGCTGTACCTGCATACTAACTTTTTGTGTTTCATGCACAAGGACCCCAAGATTCCTCTGTACTGCAGCACTTTACAATTTTTCTCCATTTAAATTATAATTTGCTTTTCTATTTTTTCTGCCAAAGTGGATAACCTCATATTTTCCCACATTATACTCCATCTGCCAGATTTTTGCCCACTCACTTATCCAGTCTATATCCCTTTGCAGATTTTTTGTGTCCTCCTCACAATTTGCTTTCCCACCCATCCGTGTATCATCAGCAAACTTGGCTACATTACACTCGGTCCCTTCATCCAAGTCATTAATATAGATTGTAAATAGTTGAGGACCCAGCACCGATCCCTGCGGCACCCCACTTGTTACTGTTTGCCAACTGGAAAATGACCCATTTATTCCAACTCTCTGTTTTCTGTTAGTTAGCCAATCCTCTATCCATGCTAATATATTACCCCCAACCCCGTGAGTTTTTATCTTGTGCAGTAACCTTTTATGTGGCACCTTATCGAATGCCTTCTGGAAATCCAAATACACCAAATCCACTGGTTCCCCATTATCCACCCTGTTCGTTACGTCCTCAAAGAACGGCAGCAAATTTGTCAAACATGATTTCCTTTTCATAAAACCATGCTGACTCTGCTTGGTTGAATTATGCTTTTCCAAATGTCCCACTACTGCTTCCTTAATAATGGACTCCAGCATTTTCCCAATGACAGATGTTAGGCTAACTGGTCTATAGTTTCCTGCTTTTTGACTGCCTCCTTTTTTAAATAGGGGCGTTACATTTGCAGTTTTCCAATCCGCTGGGACCGCCCCAGAATCCAGGGAATTTTGGTAGATTACAACCAATGCATCCACTATCTCTGCAAGCCACCTCTTTTAAGACCATAGGATGCAAACTATCAGGTCCAGGGGACTTGTCCGCCTTTAGTCCCATTATTTTACCGAGTACTACTTCATTAGTGATAGTGATTGTATTAAGTTCCTCCCTCCCTATAACCCCTTGATTATCCACTATCGGGATGTTTTTAGTATCTTCTAACGTGAAGACCGATGCAAAATATTTGTTCAACATCTCTGCCATTTCCCTGTTCATTATTAATTCCCCAGACTCATCCTCTAGGGTTTACTTTTGTCACTCTTTTCCTTTATATGTACCTGTAGAAACTCTTACTATCTGTTTTTATATTACATGCTAGTTTACTTTCATAATCTATCTTTCCTCTCCATTTTTTTTTAGTCGTTCTTAGCTGGTTTTTAAAAGTTTCCCTTTGCCTCCCACTGGTCTTGGCCACATTGTATGCCCTTGTTTTCAATTTGATACCCTCCCTTTTTTCGTTAGTTAGCCACGGATGGTTATCCCTTCTCTTACAGTCTTTCCTTCTCATTGGAATATATTTATGGTGTGAGTTATGAACTATCTCCTTAAATGTCTGCCACTGCTCACCAACCGTCCCATTCTTTAGACTATTTTCCCAGTCCACTTTAGCCAACTCTGCCCTCATATCTTTGTAGTCTCCTTTATTTAAGCTTAGGACACTGGTTTGAGAACCAACTTTCTCACCTTTCAACTGAATTTGAAATTCAACCATATTATGATCACTCATTCCGAGAGGATCCTTTACTACGAGGTCATTTATTAATCCTGCCTCATTACACAATACCAGATCTAAGATAGCCTGCTCCCTGGTTGGTTCCGCAACATACTGTTCAAAGAAACTATCCCAGATACACTCTATGAACTTTTCCTCAAGGCTGCCTTGGCCAATTTGCTTTGTCCAATCAATATGAAGGTACTGGGAGAGGGTGTACAGTCAGCTTCAGAACTCTATCCGAGGCTTCAGATTGTAACCGTACAAGACATGATGGGAAGGGTGAGACAGGTTTAATTTTGGTTATGGTAGTGGTGTTGGGGGGGGGGGGGGGGTGGGGGATGTCTGCAAACTGCCAACACAAGTGGAACGGCAAAATGACTTTGCAAAACCAAGCCTTGCAGAAAGCTGCACGCTGTTTGCCCTGCCTGTGGAACTCTCCCAGACAGTGCTATGGCCTAAAGCCCTGTCCTTTGCCAGTTTGAACACAATCACTTACTAAGGGCTGCCGGAGCATGAATTCAACTATGGGAAACTTAGGCTGGCCAGTTGGAACTCCACTTAAAATAAAACTTTATCACGCTGTCTCCCACTCTAACTCGCTCCCAATCCCCGGCCCCAGCCCCAGCCCTCAGATGATGGAACTTGCTTCCCCCAACAAACTCCACCCTTTCAAAACCCAGCCTGGCATCACTGAACCACCATTACTCGATTTACCCCGTCTTCTCTCCTACTCTTTCCAACCCTGCTAGTGTCCTGAATGGTAGACCTCATCCCTTCACCAGCGTTTCTTGTAAACTGTCAGCCCTTGGGCAGCACTCTCCGAGTCAGAATGTTGTGGGTTCAAGTCCCACTCCAGAGTCTTGAACACCAAATCTAGGCTGACACTCCAGTGCAGTACTGAGGGAGTGCTGCACTGTCGGAGTCGCTGTCTTTCGAAAGAGATGTTAAACCGAGGCCCTGTCTGCTCTCTCAGTTGGACGTATTGGAAGAAGAGCAGTTGTGCGCTCCACAGTGCCTTGGCTAATATTTATCCCTCAATCAACATCACTGAAACAAATGATCGGGTCATTATCCCATTGCGCTTTGTGAGACCTTGCTGCGCAAATTGGCTGTCGCATTTTCCTACAAGTGACAACACTTCAAAAAGTTCTTTGTTGGCTATAAAGAAATGTGGGAATCCTGAGCTTGTGAAAAGCGCTGTATAAATGCAAGTCTTTCTTTCTCAATGAAGAGTAGGGAGTACAATTCAGCATAAAGGTCCTGTGCTTCAAAAGGGTTAAATGTCGTGCCAGTGTTAGTTGCCTCCACCCGTGTTTACATCCTCTAATAATATAAGAAAGTCACAGATAAGGGAGTGGGTCAGAGCCAGGCGGGGCTGAGGGCTATATACAATTTTTCAGGTGCAGCGACATCAGGTTAATATTTAACCCCAAACAAACCCGCAAAGACTCGGGTAAAAGCACAAGCACCAGAATCATCGAGTTTACAAGAGAAGAGACTTGTTGAGGAGCAGCAGACATTTGAGAGTGACCGAACAACTTCAGGTAAAGGCAGGTTATCCTGTACAGGGGTATTACTCATAATGTGGTCAAGGGTTATAAGCAGAGTTAGACAAACTTTCAGCCAGAACTTTCCCAGATGAGCGCAAGCTAAAATTGCTTTGACTTTCAGTGTGTTGAAGCAGATAGAGAGGGGCTTACTACACGGGTGTTGGGAGGTTTCTCAACAAGTCGATTCCAATTTTAACGGCGAGCGTTTTGCAAGTCAACTTTTGCCTCGAGGGGCGAACAGTCTCTCGGGGATGAACTGTGTGACCCAGGAACCGTGACTGCACACAGGCAGTCACGCCGCGCGCCCCCGACAGGGCGACGCCGTCACGCCCCCGACGGGGCGACGCCCTCGCACCGTGCGGCCCCGATAGGGCGACGCCGTCACACCGCGCGCTCCTGACGGGCTGATGCTGTCATGCCGCGCGCCCCTGACAGGGTGACGCCCTCACCCACATTTCAGACAATGACACGCTCAGTTTATTGCGATCATCCACCTGTGCGCTCCACTACATGAATCCTGTCACGTTTGAAGGACAGTGCAAATAAACTTAGATACATACCAGGAAGTAAAAACACTTTAGCCCCAGGATGGGGCCGCCACTGACTGCGAGCCTCCCAGAGCCATCCCTGCCCAGAGCCAGACCTCACTCTCATGAGCCCGGCACCCTGCCCCATGCCCGCTCCCCTCACTCCACGCCGCCCAATGCTCCAGTATCTCTCACTGTTCCTTTCCCTGTCTCTCTCTCTCTCTACCCCGCAGCATGGTGACGGAGCAACCGTCGCTCGTGGACCTGGGAGTGGAGCACGAGGTCAGGAGTCAGATGATGAATGACGACTGGGCTCTGGGGGGTCTGGTGGTCATTGCCACCTTCGTCGCCATGTTTCTGATTCTCATCTCATTCGCCGTCACTTACGGATTCTGTTCAAGGCCGAGGTCGCCAGCCAGGTCCAAATAAAGACGCGGAAAGGAGTGGCAGCAACAAACTCTGGCAACAGGAACCACAGCAACCCGACCCCGGCAACAACCCGACCCCGGCATCAGGAACCACGGCAACCCGACCCGATCCCGGCAACAGGAACCCCAACAACTGGAATCATAGAATTATAGAAATTTACAGCACGGAAGGAGGCCATTTCGGTCCATCGTGTCCGCACCGGCCGACAAAGAGCAATCCGGCCTAATCCCACTTTCCAGCTCTTAGTCCGTAGCCCTGTAGGTTACAGCACCAAGTGCACATCCAAGTACTGTTTAAATGTGGCGAGGGTTTCTGCCTCTACCACCCTTTCAGGCAGTGAGTTCCAGACTCCCACCACCCTCTGGGTGAAGAAATTTCCCCTCAAATCCCCTCTAAACCTCCTACCAATTAGTTTAAACCTATGCCCCCTGGTTGTTGACCCCTCTCCTAAGGGAAATAGGTCCTTCCTATCCATTATCTCGGCCCCTCATAATTTTATACACCTCAATTAAATCTCCCCTTCGCCTCCAATGTTCCAAAGAAAACAATCCCAGTCTATCCAATCTTTCCTCATAGCTAAAATTCTCCAGGCCAGGCAACATCCTCGTAAATCTCCCCTATACCCGAAAACTTTTATACAGTTCCAAGTATAACCTCACTGCTCTTGTATTCTATGCCTCGGCTAATAAAGGCAAGTATTCTGTATGCCTTCTTAACCATCTTATCTACCTGGCCTGCTACCTTCAGGGATCTGTGGACATGCACTCCAAGGTCCCTTTGTTCCTCTACACTTCTCAGTGTCCTACCATTTAATGTATATTCCGTTGTCTTGTTGCCCTCCTCAAGTGTGTTACCTCACACTTCACCGGATTGAATTCCATTTGCCACTGTTCTGTCCACCTGACCAGTTCATTGATATCTTCCTGAAGACCACAGCTTTCTTCTTCATCATCAACCACACAGCCAATTTTAGTATCATCTGCAAACTTCTTAATCATACTCCCTATATTCAAGTCTAAATCATTGCTATACATCACAAAAAGCCCTGCGGAACCCCACTGGATACAGCCTTCCAGTCACAAAACCACCCATCAACCATTACCCTTTGCTTCCTGCCTGAGCCAATTTTGGATCCAATTTTCCACTTTGCCCTGGATCCCATGAACTTTTACTTTCGTGACCAGTCTGCCATGTGGGACCTTATCAAAAGCCTTGCTAAAATCCATATACACTACATGGTACGCCCTACCCTCATCGACCCTCCTTGTTACCTCCTCACAAAATTCAATCAAGTTAGTCAGACACGACATTCCCTTAACAAATCCATGCTGACTGTCTTTGATTAATCCGTGTCTATCGAAATGAAGATTTATCCTGTCACTTCAATAATTTTCCCACCATCGAGGTTAAGCTGACTGGCCTGTAATTACTCAGTCTATCCCTTTCTCCCTTTTTAAACAAAGGTACCATGTTAGCAGTCCTCCAGTACCACACCTGTAGCCAGAGAGGATTGGAAAATGATGGTCAGAGCCTCTGCTATTTCCTCTTTTGCTTCTCTTAACAGCCTGGGATACATTTCATCCGGGCCTGGGTATTTATCCACTTTCAAAGCTGCTAAACCCCTTAATACCTCCTCTCTATGTTTATTTCATCTAATATTTCACACTCCTCCTCTCTGACTGCAATGTCTGCATTGCCCCTCTCTTTTGTGAAAACAGACACAAAATATTGATAAAGAACCATACCCACGTCTTCCGCCTCCAAACACAGATTACTTTCATGGTCTCTAATAGGCCCCACTCTTTCTTTAGTTAGCCTCTTGTTCTTAATGTATTTATAAAACATCTTTGGGTTTTCCTTGATTTCACTTGCCAACATTTTTTCATGCTCTATCTTTGCTTTCCTAATTTATTTGTTTAATTGCACCCCTACACTTCCTTTACTCCGAGAGTTTCTGCAGTATTGAGCCCTCGGTATCTGTCATAAGCCTCCCTTTTTTTATTTATCTTACCCTGTATGTCCCTTGACATCCAGGGGGCTCTAGATTTTAGTTCCACCCTTTTTCTTTAAGGGAACAAGCTTGCTCTGAACTCTCCGGATCTCCTCCTTGAATGCCTCCCACTGCTCTGACACTGATTTACCTTCAAGTAGCTGTTTCCAGTCCACGTTGGCTAAATCATCTCTCAGCTTATTAAAATTGGCTTTTCCCCAATTGAGAACTTTTAGTCCTGGTTTATCCTTGTCCTTTTCCATAACTACCCTAAATCTAACTGAATTATGATCACTAGCATCTAAATGCTCTCCCAGTGATACCCCTTCCACCTGCCCAGCTTTATTCCCTAAAACTAAGTCCAGAAACGGCCCCCTCCTGTGTTGGGCTTGCTACATACTGGCTAAAAAAGTTCTCCTGAATGCATTTTAGGAATTCTGCACCCTCTATATCCTTCACATTCATTTTATCCCAGTTAATGTTAGGGTAGTTGAAATCCCCTATTACTGCCCCATAGTTTTTGCACTTCTCACAAATTTGCCTACATATTTGCTCTTCTATCTCCCTCTGACTGTTTGGGGGTTGGCACTAGCAAACGCCACCCCACTTTTTAATTTCTCCTAGCTCCCTAAAATCTGCCTGCAGGACTTCATCCCTCCTTCTACCTACGTCATTAGTCCCGATATGGACCAAGACCTCTGGAATCCCAACAACCAAATCTGGCAACGGAAACCAAACACCTACAAGAGGTAGGAAACAGCATCTCCTGAACACCCCGAGCTAGACACTGCCTGGCGGAACGAGGGAGACTGCTCGGCACTGGCTCTCACCTCCTGCACTGCACAGGAGACACTGCTGTAAATCCGTCCCACAGTTTATGTATTTACAATATACACCTGGAAAAATACACGGCTTTCCATCAACATATTTATCGACCCACGCAGCGCTTCTATGTAAGCTGGGCTGTGGTACAGACTGCATTATACATTAAAATCGCTCGATGAATTGCACAAGTGGCCAAAATCTGCAGAGTTCTCATTTGCACACATTGGAAGGGGGTTTTGGGATTGAAAAAGGAATGAGCTTTGGTCGGGTATAAATCCACCTTATAAAAGCAGCTCCACCTCGGCTAACAGCTCTGCTAACAAACGCCGCCCTGCCCATTGCCAGCTTGGGCAGTCTGGATCGAACTGTTTGCTAATTGGTATATGGTCTCCAATCTCGACTACAGACACAGCACCCACTGCCGGGTCCAGGTACCCTCCTCTACCCGTCCAAACCCAACACCCGCCTCCTCCCTATTTTAAATGTCAATCCTTTTTTCATTACTTTCACTCCCATCCTGCCCAGTACTGACTCCCAGCCCCCACCCTCAGTACATTCTGGAACTTGTCCCTGAAGCCAACCCAGACCGGTGGGATGAAATTCTCCCTGTTCCCTCCACTGGCCCTGGTGATTACTGGACCACACTGTGCCAGGTCACAGTGTCACAGTTAAATGGCCATACGGCTATCAGCCTGGGATGGCCATATTATAGCTGGCTGAAGGGTCAGCTTGGTTAGTGTCAACACAGCTCCCAGTGGACATGAAGACCACAGCACAGAACTTGAGCACAAATGGGTTTGAGGCCAACCATGCGAGGCAGACCAGCTCCCTCAGCAGATTAACAATCGGTTGCTGTTGCTTGTTTTCTCTTCCCCTTTGTGAGAGGCTGATATACACTGTACATTTTTATCAATGTTCCATGCCCCGATGCACATGGTGGGTGTAACTGGTCAGTCCCCTGTAGTGTATACATAGCCATTTATGAAAATTAATTATATGCCCTCCATGAAATTCCAACCTGCGACTCACTTCTGGAATTAACCAATTGCATAAAAAAATACCCGAACCCCTCGATTAGATTCCAGCCTGTAACTCACTTCCGGGTATCCATTATTCTATATATAAACCCCCCGAACCCCTCGATTAGATTCTGGTCTCTAACTCACTTCGAGTATCTGTTATTCTATATATAAATCACCCAAGCCCCTCAATTAGATTCCAGCCCGTGACTCACTCCCAGGTATCCTTATCTGTTATTAAGGGAAGAAATGCAGGACCACAGGAAATGGATGCACTTACCCTGGCTGCTCACAGAAGGAAACCAGAGTCTCAAACCCCACCATGGAGGCTTTGTCGGAGCTTTTTACTGAGCCTCTTTTACTCTGCAAAAAACACAGGAAAATAATTAGAGTAAAACACACAGAGGAGAGCACACAGGTTCTCAATACAGTCAGAAAACACGTAGCCAAATAATGCATACAGGAGCATCGCTGAAGAGATGGCCATAGAACGACCAGAGGTGGGGTGTGCGAGACAAGCAAGAATGAGTGCGAAGTGCCCCAGAGTGAACAGGCAGTAAAGGCACATCAGCAAAGGGTAAGGATGAACTGGACACAGGGGTAGAAGAGAGCCTGGAGAGCCAAGATGGGGAGTGAGGGAGCAGGTGACAGCCGGTGGGACGTGAGAGAGCAGGATGAAGAATTGCAGAGAGAATATATGGGTGCTTTGGAATGAAAGCAAGAGATTAAGGGCAAGCAAAAAGGGTAGGCATGGGACAGCACGAGGAAAGCAAGAGTGAGGAGAATCCGAATAGGCAAATACAAGGGGAAGATGAGACAGAATAGTGGGGTGTCAATCTGAAAGGTTGACACTTCTGTAGCGAGCTCTGGTGACCCAGTACCTGGGTCTGGGCGATCTCCTTCCTGATCAGGAAGTTGATGTTGTCTCGGTCGATCCTGGAGTAGTAGATTCGGCAGAATGAGGGCTTTCCATCTCTGCCTGCTCGACCAGATTCTTGGTAATAAGCGGCCATCGACTTTGCGATATTCCAATGGGCAACAAACCTGCAGAGATTCAGAGATAGTTGGTAACTAGAAACACCCAGGAAGCAACGAATGACTTGCATTTATATAGCCCCTTTCACGACCATTGAAAATCCCAAAGTGCTTTACCAGCACTCAGGCAGCCGGTAACCAGAGACACCCAGTGTCCAGAGACCCGGTAACCAGAAACACCCAGTGCCCAGAGACCCAGTAACCAGAAACACCCAGTGCCCAGAGACCCAGTAACCAGAAACACCCAGTGCCCAGAGACCCAGTAACCAGAAACACCCAGTGCCCAGAGACCAGAAACACCCAGTGCCCAGAGACCCAGTAACCGGAAACACCCAGTGCCCAGAGACCCAGTAACCAGAAACACCCAGTGCCCAGAGACCCAGTAACCAGAAACACCCAGTGCCCAGAGACCCAGTAACCAGAAACACCCAGTGCCCAGAGACCAGAAACACCCAGTGCCCAGAGACCCAGTAACCGGAAACACCCAGTACCCAGAGACCCAGTAACCAGAAACACCCAGTGCCCAGAGACCCAGTAACCAGAAACACCCAGTGCCCAGAGACCCAGTAACCAGAAACACCCAGAGACCAGAAACACCCAGTGCCCAGAGACCCAGTAACCGGAAACACCCAGTACCCAGAGACCCAGTAACCAGAAACACCCAGTGCCCAGAGACCCAGTAACCAGAAACACCCAGTGCCCAGAGACCCGGTAACCAGAAACACCCAGTGCCCAGAGACCCGGTAACCAGAAACACCCAGTGCCCAGAGACCCGGTAACCGGAAACACCCAGTGCCCAGAGACCAGAAACACCCAGTGCCCAGAGACCCGGTAACCAGAAACACCCAGTGCCCAGAGACCAGAAACACCCAGTGCCCAGAGACCCAGTAACCAGAAACACCCAGTGCCCAGAGACCCAGTAACCAGAAACACCCAGTGCCCAGAGACCCGGTAACCGGAAACACCCAGTGCCCAGAGACCCAGTAACCAGAAACACCCAGTGCCCAGAGACCCGGTAACCAGAAACACGGTAACCAGAAACACCCAGTGCCCAGAAACCAGAAACACCCAGTGCCCAGAGACCAGAAACACCCAGTGCCCAGAGACCCAGTAACCAGAAACAGCTAGCACTCAGACAGCTGGTAACCAGGATGTTATGCTAAACCTGTATAAAACACTGGTATGGCCCCAGCTGGAGTATTGTGTCCAATTCTGGGCACCACACTTTAGGAAGGATGTCAAGGCCTTGGAGAGGGTGCCGAGGAGATTTACTAGAGTGGTACCATGCATGCGGGACTTCAGTTACATGGAGAGACTGGGGAAGTTCTCCTTACAGAAGTTTAAGGGGAATTTTAATAGAGATAGACATCATGAGGGGTTTTACATTACAACTGTGACTACACTTCAAAAGTACATTATAAGTTGCAAAGTGCTTTGGGATGTCCAGAGAGCATGAAATGCACTGTATATGAATGCAATTCTTTTTTTGATAAAGTAAAGAAAAACTGTTTCTACTGGCGGAAGGGCCGGTAACCAGATAACACAGATTTAAGAAAATTGGCAAAATAACCAGAGAGGAGAATTTATTTTTAACGGAGCAAGTTGTTGAGATCTGGAATGCACTGCATGAAAGGGTGGTGGAAGTAGAGTTTATAATAAATTCCAAATGCAAATTGGATATAAACTGGAAAAAGAAAAATTTGCAAAGCTATGGGGAAAGAACAGGGGAGTGGGACTAATTGGATCGCTCTTTCAAAGAGCCGGCAGTCACGATGGGCCGAATGGCCTCCTCTTGTGCTGTAAGATTCTATGATGAGCCAGTGCCCACAGAAGGCTGGTGACCATCTTCGTGTCTCAGAGAAAGCTGGCAATGGGTCACACCCACTACATGCATGGTCGGTAACCAGCACCAATCTGCACTCGGACATGCTAGTGACCAGCTGGGAACACCAGTTGCCCTCGGGCCAACGTTATCACCAGCCAGGTGCTGCTGCTGCGGCCGTCCCTGGGCTGCACACAGCTGGCCCCTCGCTCCTCAGTATCCCCATGGTGCAAAAGCACAGTTCATGACGTGACTCAACCAGCTCTGACCTCACGAAGTTGCACACGTT
Organism: Pristiophorus japonicus; assembly: GCF_044704955.1. Taxonomy (NCBI): domain Eukaryota; kingdom Metazoa; phylum Chordata; class Chondrichthyes; family Pristiophoridae; genus Pristiophorus; species Pristiophorus japonicus. Next base: position 74,698,214 of record NC_091992.1, on the reverse strand, counting down.
ACATGAACCGCAGCCTGGGTCATCTTTTGTAAAACCATTAATCATTCCTCGTGGAGAGCTGGTAACTACTTGCTCTACCTGCATACTAAGCTTTTGTGGGTCGCCCCGACCTGCGTGAGAACACCACCGCAGGTCAGGGTTATAAATAGAGCTGGAGCGCCAGGCCCTGGAACATCGTGGCGAAGGTGCGGCGAATGAGGGTACGGGGCCCAGAAGAGCCGAGGGCACAGGGGCAGCACGGGCCAGCCCACACTGCGATATGTCTGCGCACTCGGTCCGTGCAGCAGAGCAGGTCCTCCAGTCATCTTGGTTCAACCCTTGCCACTGGATAAAGGCCAATCTCTGTCAAGCCCGTGTGGTGGCTGGTGTGCAACGGTCACCATGCGTTAAAAAAATCCACGCACAGGCATCTTCCACCCTTCAACTGGAGTTCAGGACTGGAACATCGGGTCTTTCATTGAAACATCTGTTAACTTGTGGAAGCAAGTTATCCTCGTTCAAGGGACCGCCTATGATGATGATGATGATGATGAGTAATCACAAACATTCACAGCTTCTCAGGAGGTCTAACAGCCAGTGATGGGTTAGGTTGGGTATAACTCCCGGTTTTTGTTGCTGCTGATAATGTTGATGATTGAAAGCCAGACAGGCAATTACGATTTGCAATTGCTGCATTGAAGCCGGTTCTATGCACCACCAGCCTCGCTTCATGCGCATCCCCATCTGGGCATATAAATACAAGTTGTTGTTGTTGTTGTAAGGTGGCAGCCCTTGATCAGATGCCTCTCATCATAGCATGAGGAGTTCCCCACAGCGTCCCCCCCACCTCCCTGGAGAGAAGATCCTCGCAATTTCACTGCTACAACAGGTCCCCCCCAACGATGTTTCCGACAGACACATTCTCCTCCCCTTATTATTGACACTCACCTGACATTAGCCTTGTCCACACCCATCCCAAAGCTGATGGTCGCCACAATCACAGGCACCTTGCCCTCCATCCACTCCTGCTGTACCATAGTGCGTTCAGAATTCTTTAGCCCTGAAGGTACACAAGCGACACACAGGGTTCAGCTCGCAGATGCAAAGTGCCTATTGAGAGCCCTCCTGCTGCTCAAACATCTCCACAGGTTGGAGGATCCATGTTTTATGCTGGAATACACACAGTATGTTTAACTAGTTTCATTTTATACAATCTCAAAATCATAAAGCACTGGAGGCCATTCAGCACTAAACTGTTTTTTTATTTGATCCGGGATATGGGCGTCACTGGCAAGGCCAGCATTTATTGCCCATTCCTAATCTACAATGGCAGTAAAAGCTCGAGCAATTTTTCTCTCTCCCTAACAACTTGTATTTATATAGTATTTATGTAGTAAACTATCCCAAAGCGCTTCACAGGAGCACCATCAAACAAACTTTGATACAAGCCACGTAAGGAGATATTGGGACAGATGACCAAAAGCTTGTTCAAAGAGGTAGGTTTTAAGCAACGTTTTAAAGAAGACAGAGGTAGAGAGGCAGAGCGGTTTAGGAAGGGAGTTCCAGAGCACGGAGGCCAATTGCAGCACCATTACTGACTGACCCCTGGCTGGGACCAGCTACTGCAACACAGAGTGAGAATCAAACCCACAAGGCTTTGATCTGTACAGCTTAGTACCTCGCTCGGCTATGCCTTCATCTGCTCACTCATCAGTGGGCTTGAAAGACATAAGCAGAAAATGGCTAACAGGGATCAAGGGTAAGTGAAGTTAACCAGAGTTAGCACACATGGAGGTTAACCGGAATTAGTTAACCAGAGCTAGTATACGTGGAGGTTAACTAGAGTTAGTACGCGCGGAGGTTAACCAGAGTTAGTACGCGCGGAGGTTAACCAAAATTAGTCATGTGGAGGTTAGGGAGAATTAGTACACGCAGAGGTTAACCAGAGTTAGTTAACTAGAGTTAGTACACGCGGAGGTTAGCCAGAGTTAGTACACGCAGAGGTTAACCAGAATTAGTCATGTGGAGGTTAACTAGAGTTAGTACGCGCGGAGGTTAACCAGAGTTAGTCATGTGGAGGTTAGGGAGAATTAGTACACGCGGAGGTTAACCAGAGTTAGTTAACTAGAGTTAGTACACGCAGAGGTTAGCCAGAGTTAGTACACGCAGAGGTTAACCAGAATTAGTCATGTGGAGGTTAACCAAAATTAGTCATGTGGAGGTTAACTAGAGTTAGTACGCGCGGAGGTTAACCAGAGTTAGTCATGTGGAGGTTAGGGAGAATTAGTACACGTGGAAGTTAACCAGAGTTGTTAACTAGAGTTAGTACACGCGGAGGTTAGTCAGAGATAGTACACGCAGAGGTTAACCAGAATTAGTCATGTGGAGGTTAACCAGAATTAGTACATGCGGACAGTCACGCAGCCCAACCGGCTTTTGCTGACAGTAAAGAAAGGAGACATATTCTTGAACAATACCAGAAAGAAAAGGGATGAGCACAGTTGAACAGTAATGACCACAGCCTTAAGAATTACCAATAAAGATGGGGCTCAGATGCAGCTTTTGTTTTGCGGTCAAACTGTCAGGAAACATAAGTACATAAGAATTAGGAACAGGAGTAGGCCATACGGCCCCTCGAGCCTGCTCCGACATTCATTAAGATCATGGCTGATCTGATCTTGCCCTCAACTCCACTTTCCGTCCCAATCTCTATATCCTTTGATTCCCTGAGAGTCCAAAAATCTCTCTCTCTCAGCCTTGAATATACTCAAAGATTCAGCCACAGGCCTCTGGGACAGAGAATTCCAAAGATTCACAATCCTCAGTGAAGAACTTCCTCCTCATCTCGGTCTTAAATGACGTACCCCTTATCCTGAGACTGTGCTCTCTAGGTCTAGACACTCCAGCCAGGGGATACATCTTCTCAGCATCTACCCTGTCAATCCCCTTCAGAATCAATCTAGTGAACCTTTGTTGCACTGCCTCCAAGGCAAATATATCCTTCCTTAGATAAGGAGACCAAAACTGCACAGTACTCTAGGTGTGGTCCCAAGGTCCTGCACAATTATAACAAGACTTCCTTATTCTTATTCTCCAACCCCCTTGCAGTAAAGGCCAACATGCATTTGCCTTGCTTATTGCTTGTCGATTCCTCGGATGAGAAGGTTGTCCTATGAGGAGAGATTGTGTAGAATGGGCCGATACTCTCGAGTTTGGAAGAATGAAAGGTGATCTCATTGAAACAGACAAGATTCTGAAGGGGATTGACACCTAGTTTTGTATTATCAACAAACTTGGATATATTACATTTGGTCCCCTCATCCAAATCATTGATATAGATTGTGAATAGCTGAGGCCCAGGCATTGATCCTGCTATACCCCACTAGTTACAGTTTGCCAACCCGAAAATGACCCGTTTATTCCTACTCTCGGTTTTCTGCCCGTTAACCAATCCTCTAACCTTACTAAAACATTACCTCCAATCCCATGAGCCCCTATCTTGTGCAGTAACCTTTTATCTGGCACCTTATCGAATGCCCGTTGAAAATCCAAATATACTACATCCATTGATTCCACTTTATCTACCCTGTTAGTTACATCCTTAAAAAACTCCAATAAATGTGTTAAATACTATTTCCCTTTCATAAAACCATGCTGACTCTGCCTAATCATGTTATGATTATCTAAGTGCCCTGATACCACTTCCTTAACAACGGATTCCAGTATTTTCCAGATGACTGATGTCAGGCTAACTGGCCTGTAGTTCCCTGTTTTCTCTCTTCCTCCTTTCTTGAATAGTGGTGTTGCATTTGCTACCTTCTAATCCACTGGGACCAATCTAGAATCTCATGAATTTTGGAAGATCACAACAAAGCACCCGCTATCTCTGCAACCACCTCTTTTAGAACCCTAGGATGTAGGCCGTGAGGTCTGGGGATTTGTCGGCTTTTAGTCCCATTAGTTTCTCTCGTACTTTTTCTCTACTTATATTAATTACATTAAGTTCCTCACCATCATTAGACCCTTGGTTCCCCACCATTTTTTGGTATGCTTTTTGTGTCTTCTATTGTGAAGACAGATACAAAATATTTGTTTAACGTTTCTGCCATCTCCTTATTCCCCATAATAATTTCTCCTGTCCCAGCCTCTAAGGGACCAACGTTTACTTTTGCTACTCACTTCCTTTTTACATACTTGTAGAAGCTCTTACAATGTTTTTATATTTCTTGCTAGTTTTCTCTCATTCTATTTTTTCCCTTTCTATCTAGTTTTTGGTCATCCTTTGCTGGATTCTGAAACTCCCCGATCCTCAGGCTTACTGCTATTCTTCTCAACATTATAAGAATCTTCTTTCAATTTAATACGTTCCTTAACTTCTTTAGTTAGCCACAGAGTGTTTTTGTTGCTCAATGGAATGTATTTTTGTTGAGAATAATGAAATATTTATTTAAATGTTGGCCACTGCTAATCTACTGCCATACCTTTTAATCTATTTTTCCAATCTACCTTGGCCAACTCGCCCCTCATACGTATGTAATTGGCTTTATTTAAGTTTAAGACTCTAGTTTCGGATTTAGGCAAGTCACTCTCAAACATAAGGTAAAATTCTAGCATATTATGATCACTCTGCCCAGAGTATCCTTTACTATGAGATTGCTAATTAATCCTGTCTTATTACACAATACAAGATCTAAAATAGCCTGCTCGCTGGTTGGTTCCATGACGTATTGTTCTTGGAAACTGTCCCGAATGTATTCCATGAACTCATCCTCCAGACTACCTTTGCCAATTTGATTTGTCCAGTCTATATGAAGATTAAAGTCCCCCACGATTATTGCATTACCTTTGTTACAAGCTCCTATGATTTCTTGATTAATATTCTGTCCAACGGAATAGCTGCTGTTAAGGCCTATATACTGCTCCCACCAGTGTTTCCGTATCTCCACTGATTCTACTTCCTGATCTTCCGAGTCGAGATCCTTTCTCTCTACTGTCCTTATGTCATCCTTTATCAGGGCTACCCCCTCCGCGCCCCCACCCCGCCCCCCCCACTCCATTCTGCCTGTCTTTTCGAAACGTCAAGTACCCTGGAATATTTAGTTCCCAACCTTGGTCACCTTGCAACCACGTCTCTAAACCCATTTACCTTTATTTGTGCCACTAGTTTGTCTATCTTATTACAAATGCTTCATGCATTCAGATACACAGTTCTTAATTGAAATTTTTTACCATTACACTCTGATTATTTTTACACTAATCGCTACACTGCTCTATTGCCTTGACCTTTCTCTTTAGATTTCTAAATTTTACCTCACCTGACTCCTCCCCTCACTTTTTTAAGTTTAAAGCCCTATCTGCAGCCCTAGTTATTCGATTCACTAGGACGCTGGTCGCAGCCCGGTTTAAGTGAAGCCCGTCCCAACGGAACAGCTCCCTCTTTCCCCAGTGCCCCATGAACCGAAACCCCTTTCTACCACATCACTCTGAGCCATACATTTAAACCTCTAATCTGTTTGTCCCACTGCTAATTTGTGCGTGGCTCAGGTAACAATCCAGAGATTATCTTTTGAGGTTCTGTTTTTTAAATTTCGATCCTAGCTCCTTAAAATCCCTTAGAAGATCATTCCTAGTTCTACCTATGTCATTGGGCAGGCAACACAACCTTTGGAACTCTCTGTCGTGGCAGAGACCAGTATCTATCCCCGACTATAGTGTCGCCTACCACTACCACATTCATTCTACCCCCACCACTTGAATGGCCTCCTGCACCACGGTGCCGTGGTCAGTTTGCCCATCCACCCTGCAGTCCTTTTCCTCATCCATACAGGCAGCAAGTGCTTCACACGTGTTGGACCAAGGGCTGAGGTTCCGCCATCACTACATCCTGGGTCCCCATACCTGCCTCACTCCCAGTCACACCCTCCTGTACCTGACCATTGCCGAACTCTAAAGTACTATTTAACTAAAGGGGCGCGACTGCCTCCTGGAACAAAGTGTGCTGGTAACTCTCCCCCTCCCTGATGTCCCGCAATGTCTGCACATCATACTCCAGCTCAACAACTCTGAGCCGAAGTTCCTCGAGCTGTAGACACTTCCCGTGGATGTGGATGCTCAGGATCGCAATGCTCTCCACAAACTCCCACATGCTGCAGTTACAGCACACCACCTGCCGTGCCATGTCTATCTAACCTTCTTTATTTATTTGATTAGTTCATTCATTATTTTTTAATCAATTATTTTAGTTTTATTACTTAATTGGTTTATCTAGTTTAGTTACTAATTTAATCAAGTACAGTTATAGCACTTTGCAGTTACTTAGCTAGCTTAGAGACTAAAAAAAACTGTAGTACTCACCAACTAATCATCCACCTGCTGCCCTGTGATATCACTCCTTGATTTTTCTGTTTGAAAACTCTTTAAATCATACTGATTCCTCTCTTTAATGGTAGCTGTCAGTGCAATTCATTGTGTTGCACGGCCCTCAACTGCTCACCAAAACTTGTTAAGTGGCCCTCCAAACCAAATAATTAGAGGGAGCTTTACTCTGTATCTAACCCGTGCTGTACCTGCCCTGGGAGTGTTTGATGGGATAGTGTAGAGGGAGCTTTGCTCTGTATCTAAGCTGTGCTGTACATGCCCTGGGAATGTTTGATGGGACAGTGTAGAGGGAGCTTTACTCTGTATCTAACCCGTGCTGTACCTGCCCTGGGAGTGTTTGATGGGACAGTGTAGAGGGAGCTTTACTCTGTATCTAACCCGTGCTGTACCTGCCCTGGGGGTGTTTGATGGGACAGTGTAGAGGGAGCTTTACTCTATATCTAACCCGTGCTGTACCTGCCCTGGGAGTGTTTGATGGGACAGTGTCGAGGGAGCTTTGCTCTGTATCTAACCCGTGCTGTACCTGCCCTGGGAGTGTTTGATGGATCAGTGTAGAGGGAGCTTTACTCTGTATCTAACCCGTGCTGTATCTGCCCTGGGAGTGTTTGATGGGACAGTGTCGAGGGAGCTTTGCTCTGTATCTAACCCATGCTGCACCTGCCCTGGGAGTGTTTGATGGGACTTAGACTGCCCTTGCCAGGAGAGGGTTACAGATCAATGACTTCTGACTCATCGCCACTTTGTGCATCAAGGATCGGCTCCCTAGCTGCCAATCAAAGTTACCACTTTGAATGAAAACCCCACACATTAACATTCCCAATGTTCAGTGTCTACAGGCTTTTCAATGTCGAGTCAGCGAATATGCTGCAACTCAGGGAATTAACCCTTCATAAACCTTATATCATTAACATAGAAATTAATCCAAAAATCGCTCAATAGGTAGAAATCCCAATGTGATACATCACTTGATACATTCAAGATGGCTCCTGGCATAATGTATCCTTGGTGCTTCCATCGGTGCTAATTACCTGCATGATAAGCCTTAGCTTCCATCCCCCTGTGTGTCAGTTCCTCTGCTACCTCTTGACATGAGTCCCTGGTGCGACAGTACACTATGCCACAGCCATCAAACCGCTGCAAAGGAAGAATTGCGTTAGCAGAGCAATTTACTGTCAGACACCTACTCCATTAAGTCAGACTTTGGAGAAAATTCACACACACAGCAACAGGAGTAGGTCATTCAGCCCTTCGAGCCTGTCCCAACATTCTATTGGATCATGGCTGATCTTTACTTCCACTCCATTTACCTGCTTTTGTTCCATATCACTTGGTATCCTTACCTAGCAAAAATCTAGTCTTGAAAGCTCCAATTGACCCCCACCATCCACAGATTTCTACCACCCTGTGTGTGGAAAAAGTGCTTCCTGACATCACCCCTGTAGGGCCTGGCTCTAATTTTAAGGTTGTGCCTTCTTGTTCTGGATTCCCCAACTAGAGGAAATAGTTTCTCTGTATCCACCCTAGCGAATCCCTTGATCATTTTAAACACCTCGATCAGGTCACCCCTCAATCTCCTATACCAAAGGGAAAACAAGCCAAGTTTATGCAACCTGTTCTCATAATTTAATCATTTACACCCTGGTACAATTCTGGTGAATCTGTACTGTACCCCTTCCCCCTTTCATTAGAACTGGAAAAAGTTAGCGATGTAACAGCTTTTAAGCAAGTGGAGAGGCAGGGAAAGGGGCAGAGGGGAGCATTTTGCTTGTGTCTTGGATTTTCGAGACCACGCCCAGTGTCTCAGGGTAAGCCCTTCCCACCCATCCCAATCGAAGAGAAGTACACGCGAGACGCAGTGCTTCGTTCAACCTGCCAATCAATCATGGGGCAGAGCCACGTTGAGGGATGGAAGTTTGCCTGATTGCTGCAGAGGGGAGGGTGGGAGCGGAGAGAGAGAGCGTACTTGTGCTCACTGAGTTCATTCATGTGATGTCATGTGATTGTGCACTGGACCAAGAGCTGGAAAGTGGGATTAGGCTGGATAGCTCTTTCTGTTGGCACAGACACGATGGGCCGAATGGCCTCCTTCTGTGCCATAAATTTCTATGGTTCTATGGTTGTACTACATTCTGCAAGCAAGAGGAGGGAAAAAACCTTCAGAAACAAGAAAACCCTTCATCGATAAGAGGTCAGCTACTCATTACAGGTCAAGAACCAGACTGTTCAGGGCAGACAGACAGAGAGGGGAAGGTGATGAATTTGTACCTGCTTTCCCTGGGCCACAGGGTGACAGGGGAAGGTAATCGGGTTGCACCTGGTCGTCGTCAATGGGAGGAGAGTCACAGCAACTGTCCCTTTCCTCCTCCGTCCACTCAGCAGGTGCCCGGAGGAAGGGGTAACAAACATTAAGGCAAAGACTCTCTCACACAATGTTTCAGACAAGGCAGGATGGTGCAGTATCACCTGTTCCTTGCGAGTCACACTTGGCCCTTCAGGATTCACATCGCTGTCTTTTCCAGACGTCCCGCATGTCAGAAGGCAAAAGAAATGTTCACCCGGACTATAACCGTTGTTCTCAGCAGCAAGGTACCTGGCGTGGGACTCAGCCACTTGGACCAGATGGCTCGCCCAGGTTCGATCCCTGCTCAGCTGGCTGATTGTAGTCGGGGCTGCAGGAAGGATGCTGTAATTAACCCCAGCGGCTCTGAGCTGCGGAGGGGTGGTGAGGGCACTGCTTGTGGGCACCAGGTGAAGAAAGGATCTGGCTTGGCTGTGGTGCTCTACGCAGCCCAACAGCCCTCCATCATTCGCCACTGAAGCTCACGTGAAGAATGGATGCTTAGGCTGGGTGAAGAGGGGATTAGGCTTACGTGGAACTGCGCCCGAGCAAGAGTCAGCATGTTAACATAGAAACATAGAAATTTACTGCGCAGGAGGCGGCCATTTCGGCCCTCCGTGTCCACGCTGGCCGACAAAGAACCACACGGCCCTCGGTCAGCAGCCCTGAAGGTTACTTATAAACCTATGAACAATGAACAATGGCGGAAAGACAAAGAGCACCCAGCCCAACTAGTCCACCCCACACAACTGTGACACCCCTTATACTGAAACATTCTACACTCCACCCCAACTGGAGCCAAAGGAAGAGAAAACACAATGAAGACTGCTACACACCCCTGAAGAATTCTTCTGCCCGAGAGCCTGCTCACAGAATCCCTTCAGATGTACGTGGGGCTGATTCAGGATCTCTTTGAAGAGAACATCATAGAAGAGATTTGCTCTGAAGCAAGGACTCTTGTAGACGGCGATGGGCTCCCTCAGCTGGAGGATGGCCACGATGTCCTCCTGCACATGCTGAGGGGCCGTGGCAGTCAGAGCCACGCAGGGGGTGTTGGGGGTCTTGCTGCGTAAAGACCCCAGCTTTAGATAGTCGGGTCGGAAGTCGTGCCCCCACTGCGACACGCAGTGTGCTTCGTCGATGACCAGGTAGGACAGGAGCTTCCGGGCCAGCAGGGAGTCGATGATGGGACGCATGCTGCCGGAGGCTGCCATCTCGGGGGTGATGTACAGCAGTTTGATGCTGGGCTTCTCACAGCTCAGGTCAGACAGGACCCCCTTCCGCTCCTCGACGGACAGCTTGGAATTCAGGGAGCATGCTCGGATCTTCAGCACACGCATGTGCTCAATCTGATCCTGTGGAAGGAAAAGATATGAAATCTACATCACAGACACATGGAGATTAAACACTGTACATCCTGCAGGGTCCCCCCAACAATACAGATATTAAATACCATGTTTTTCAATCAACAGTGGTTCCCCAATAATGCACTGAGGTGAGGTGGGGAAGAAAGTTCCAGGGACAGAAGAGCTGGACCTAGTGTTGAGCCAAGGTCCTGTCTCAGGTTACTGTGGTTCTCACTGAGTTGGTCTGTGCTAACCTTGATCCAGTAATGGTTCACGATCACTCAGTGCAAGGTGGGAAACATACAGTACTCAACTCACCTGAATAAGAGCGATCAGTGGGGAGATCACGATGGTGACACCATCAGCGAGCACGGCTGGTAACTGGTAACACAGAGACTTCCCTGCTCCTGTTGGCATGCAGATAAAGACATCCTGATCACCTGCAGAGAGAACAGAGGCAAGTTCATCCTCGACCCAGCCCCAACAGTACACAGATCCGATCTCCCCTCAGCCCAGCCCTTACAGTACACTGACCGATCTCCCCATGACCCAGCCCCTACAGTACACAGACCCGATCTCCCCCTCGGCCCAGCCCCTACAGTACACTGACCGATCTCCCCATGACCCAGCCCCTACAGTACACAGACCCGATCTCCCCTCGGCCCAGCCCCTACAGTACACAGACCCGATCTCCCCTCGGCCCAGCCCCTACAATACACTGACCGATCTCCCCATGACCCAGCCCCTACAGTACACAGATCCGATCTCCCCTCGGCCCAGCCCCTACAGTACACTGACCGATCTCCCCATGACCCAGCCCCTACAGTACACAGACCCGATCTCCCCTCGGCCCAGCCCCTACAATACACTGACCGATCTCCCCTCGGCCCAGCCCCTACAGTACACTGACCGATCTCCCCATGACCCAGCCCCTACAGTACACAGACCCGATCTCCCCCTCGGCCCAGCCCCTACAGTACACTGACCAATCTCCCCATGACCCAGCCCCTACAGTACACTGACCGATCTCCCCTCGGCCCAGCCCCTACAGTACACTGACCGATCTCCCCATGACCCAGCCCCTACAATACACTGACCGATCTCCCCTCGGCCCAGCCCCTACAGTACACTGACCGATCTCCCCATGACCCAGCCCCTACAGTACACACACCCGATCTCCCCCTCGGCCCAGCCCCTACAGTACACTGACCGATCTCCCCATGACCCAGCCCCTACAGTACACAGACCCGATCTCCCCATGACCCAGCCCCTACAGTACACAGACCCGATCTCCCCATGACCCAGCCCCTACAGTACACAGACCCGATCTCCCCCTCGGCCCAACCCCTACAGTACACTGACCGATCTCCCCTCGGCCCAGTCCCTACAGTACACTGACCCGATCTCCCCATGACCCAGCTCCTACAGTACACAGACCCGATCTCCCCATGACCCAGCTCCTACAGTACACAGACCCGATCTCCCCCCTCGGCCCAGCTCCTACAGTACACACAGACCCAATCTCCCCATGACCCAGCCCCTACAGTATACAGACCTGCTCTCCCTCATGGCCCAGCTCCAACAGTACAAAGACATGATCTCTCCCCTTGGCTCAGCCCCTACTTGTACATCAATGTGCATTTATATAGCACCTTTAATGTACAAGACATACCAATCTTCAAAGGAGTGTAATAAGGCAAACATTGAAACCAAGCCAAATAAGGAGATATTAGGAGAGAAGGTCGGTTTTAAGTCACGTCTTAAAGGAGAGAGGGATGTGAGGTTTAGGGAGGGAATAGCAGAGCTTGGGGCCTCGGCAGCTGAAGCCATGGCTGCCAATGATGGGATGAATAAGAGGCCAGAATTGGAGAAACGCAAAGTTCTTGAGGGTTGTAGAGTTGGAGGAGGTTACAGAGAAATTGAGGGGCATGGCCATGGAGGGATTTGAACACGTTGGGCCCAAGTTTCGGGCTGCGCCGTTCGACCTGGATGCCTGTTTTTCGCGCCACAAAGTGCGCCTAAAAAAAATATCCAGATTCTCCGGCTCCCTGCTGGTCCTCTGGCCCTCGGCGCGGCGCAGCATGAGCTGTAGGGGGCAGAGCCAGGTCCCTGCGCTGAAAACAGTGCCGGGACCTCTGCACATGCGCGGTACAGTGGGCGCGCATGTGCAGTAAACTCCAGGCGCCCAAAACTGTGTGGGAGGAGCCCGAAGCACGCAGCCCCTAGCCCTATGGCCTCACTGGGGCTGCGTGAATAAGGCTCCTCCCACGCCCAGCTCCTGCTTCCTCCCGACCGACTCCCGCTCCCCGCCCCTGGACCCGACCTGACTCCCGCTCCCCCGCCGAACCGCCACCCCCCCCCGACCCGACCTCCGCTTCCCCCATTCCCGACCTTTCCCCCGCACCCCCCCCGACCGATCTCCGCCCCCAATCCACGCTCCCGACCCCCCTGGACTCCGGACCCGACGCCACCTATCTGTCAATCCGGTAAGTCTAAGCTCGAAGTCTTGGGCCCGGCCCGTTCAGCCTCCCTCTCCTTTCTTTCTCTCTCTCTCTCTCTCTTCCCCCCCCCTTTCCCCTTCCTCCTTTCTCTCCCCCTCCTCCCTTCTCACCCCTCCTCCCTTCTCACCCTCCCTCCCTCATCACCCCTCTCCCCCACTACACCCCCTCTCCCCCACTACACCCCCTCTCCCCCACTACACCACCCCTCCTCCTCCTCCTCCTCCCCCTCCCCTCGCTGTCAGAAACCCAGACACTGACAGACAGAGAGTGAGAGACACACACAGACAGACAGAGAGATAGAGACACTGACAGAGACACACTGGGGGGCTGGGGGCATCCCAGCATGCTGTTGGAGGGCTCCTGGTGCTGCAGTCGTCAAGTAGAAACTGTTTTATTTATTGATTTTTTAAAAAATTATTTATTAATTTTTTTTTTGATTTTATTGGTTGATTTATTGATGTTTTTATCATTTATTATTGATGATGGCTCTTTATTTGTAAAACTGAAGTGTTTAATGTTTGTAAACTTCCCTTTAAACCCCCCCCATTCCCTACGCCTGATTTGTAACCTACGCCTGATTTTCTAAAGTGTAGACAAGGTTTTTTCGAGCGTACAAAAATCTTCACTTACTCCATTCTAAGTTAGTTTGGAGTAAGTTTTCACTGACGAAACTTTGAAAACAGGCGTAAGTGGCCGGACACGCCCCCTTTTGAAAAAAAAAAATTCTGTTCCAAAGTGAAACTGTTCTAACTGACTAGAACTGGAGCAAACTAAATGCCGAGAATTTGAATTTCTAAGATACTCCGTTCTACACCAGTTGCTCCAAAAAATCAGGAGCAACTGAGGCCGAAACTTGGGCCCATAGATGTGAATTTTGAAACTGAGGCATTGCCAGACAAGGAGCCAATGTAGGTCAGCGACCACAGGGGTGAACGGCGAATAGGATTTGGCGCGAGTTAAGATAAGGGCAGAGTTTTGGATGAGCTCAAATTTACGGAGGGTGCAAGATGAAAAGTTGGACGGGACAGCCTTGTAATACAGGTTGAACCTCCCTTATTCAGAACCATTCCCAGCCACCAGGTGGCGCATGCGCAAAACTCCGACATGAACAAATTGAAGTCCTTCCTCGCTGTCGCTGGCCTGACCCCGCGATCCACCACCCACTCACCCCCCCACCCCCCCACCGCCCCCAATTATCTCTCTGCTGCACCCCCAGCCCCAAGCCAGCCAGCCCCGATATCACCTCGCTCAGTAACTGTACAATCCAATTTAACTTGACCACCTCTCGTCTGGAAAAATCCCTTATCCAGAACAGGCCAGGTCCCGAGGGTTCTGGATAAGGGAGGTTCAACCTGTAGTCGAGTATGGAGGCAACAAAAGCATGGATGAGACACTACATCTCCCCACACAGCCCAGCTCCTACTGTACAAGGCACCTTATCACCCCTCAGCCCAGCTCCTGTTGTACAGAATCCCCTGCCAGAGAGCTTTCCAGCCTCCCACCCCAAGAGATTTCCAAGCTTCGCTCAGGTATTGGGACCTCAGTATTTCTGCTGCTTTGCAGGGACATGCAGACAGTGCTCCACACAGTGGCACACGTGGGAAGTTCTCCTCGAGGAGTTTTAGAGCCAGTGCAGCATCCAGTTACAAGGCCAAGAGAAGTTAAGCGTTGCACAGAAGGAGACAGCAGTCAGACTGTGGGTAACCGCTGTCACAGAGCAAACCCCCTGCAGCAGCTGAACAGAGCGCCAGAGACACGGAGTCAGTGAGCCATCAGGTCTTTGTAGATACACACATTGCAAGGGCAGCACAATCTGCACTTCACTCCTGTAAACTAGACGAGGAGGAAGATGCCCGTTTCAAGATGCTCGATCCTCGATGGATAATTTTGTTTAGTTGCACCAGAAAGAAGAAGAAAATAAAACAAAGGAACACGTTTCAGAATTTATTCAATAGGTTTTAAGATGCAACATAAGAAATAGGAGCAGAAGTAGGCTATGCGGCCCCTCGAGCCTGCTCCGCCATTCAATAAGATTATTACAGAACTTCTACATCAACTCCACATCCCTGCCCTATCCCCATATCCCTCAAGTCCCTTAGTGCCTAAAAATCTATCGATGTCTATCTTGATTATACTCAACAACTGAGCATCCACAGCCCTCTGGGCCAGAGAATTCCAAAGACTCCCAACATCTAAACTTTAACTCGGGTCGTTGATATAATCAGATCTTGCACACAGTCCAGCTCCGGCACTCTCCTGGAGTCCTGTACCACTTACAGTTTGAATAAAATGATGCATTCAGTGCGTAATGGCTGCACTGAAAGGATGATATGGTTTCCATGGAGACCGGACAACCCCAGGTCTGATGCTCAGTCGGTGCGGAGCTGGCTAATCACAGCTGGGCCGCAGTAGGAGTGTTAGTTTACTTCAGCACCTCGGGCCTCAGGTTGTACAGGCACCCATTGTCCTGCGTTGCTTTCAGCAAGTGCAATTCAGCTATTCAACCATGGCAAACATCACACCAGAGTATTGTGCTGTCTATACCCAACGTCCTCATACACATTCCAGCAGGGGTCACTGGACAAGATAGATTTGCATTTCTCGAGCAACTTTCACGACCTCAGGGCATCCCAAAGCATTTTGCAACCAATGAAGTACTTTTGAAGTGTAGTCACTGCTGTAATGTAGGAACAGAAACCTGGCTGATTTTCCCATACCAGGAGCTGCTCAGGACATATGCAGCACTCCAACTTCTCCCTCCGGATCAGATATCTGAATATGGACCAGGAACCCAAGCTGGGCCGCTTTAACGTGTACGCCTCAGTTCTACACTGGGCTATCATGGAGCAGTTATCTGATTTCTAACTTGGCCGATATATTTAGCTTGGGTCAGCTTGGCTTGGTTGGCAGTGCTCTCAACTGAGTCATGAGGGCTTTTAACAACATTGAAATAGCAGCTTTTAATGTAAGCATTTCCAAACCCCTTCACAAATAGGCGGAAAGGAAACAGGTGCCATGCCAGAAAGGGATTAGGAGGATGACCAAAAGCTGAAGAGCTGAGTTATTATGGTGGAGGCAGCAGAGAAATCTAGGTTGGAACCATCAGAGTGTAGGACCAAGGCAGTCAAAAGTTCTGTGGGGGTGGGGGGGGGACATGCGTATAGATGACTTCAGTCAGAGTAATGGAGCATTTGGGAGGGAATCTAGAGCTGGAAAAGACTGCAGATAGTGGGCTGAAGCCATGGAGGTAAGTATCGAACGTGGATTTTATAGGTTATGCTTTGAGGGACACGAATTGAATATAGATTAGTGTGGACAGGGGATGATGGGCGAGCGGGACAGGGAAGTAGAGCAGAGCTTTAAACAAGAGGTTTTTTTTGGAGTGGAGAATGGGAGGACAGCAAGGAGAATGTTGGAACAATTGAGCCTGGAGATGACAAAGGTACGGATGGATAAGGGTTATTGCGGCAGAGAAGCAGAGGCAACAATACAGAGTGGTGTTGGTGATGGATAGTCTGTGGGGTTTATAGGTAAGCTCAGAGTTGAACAGAACCTCAAGTTTGCAAATGGATTGGTTCAGCCTGAATGGGCCTCGCTCTCTGGCCAAGATAATGGGCTCAGTCTTCCCCACGTTGAGCTGCAGACTTGACGTCAGACAAACAGCAGCTGAGGGATTAAGAGAACCGATCGGGAGGTAGAGTTATATTTCAGTTTACAACCTAATCTGGCACCCCAACGCAGTGCCATGGGAGTGCTGCATTGTCAGAGATGTCATCCTTTGGATGAGATAGCATAAATTGAATCCCCACCTGACTCAGATGGACATTGATGATCCCACAACACTAACGGAAGAGCAGGGAGGTCTCCCAGTGCTCTGGCCAATATTCCTCCCCTTACTAACACAACCCAACATTGTGCATTAACTAGTGAAGAATGGTTGCCTAAGCTACAATCACTGCAATTCAATAGGTAATTGATTCTGCGAAGGTTTCAAGTGTTTTCCATATGATAGTGCAACATAAATGTGGATACCGCAATTCTGATTATAAGTAAACTAACCAGGATTCTAAATTCTGGGTAATCATCTTTATAATCACCTTCAACTATAAACTGTCGTCATGACCTTGTAACAAAGAAATGTTAACCATCCCCTCCAAGTTACAAGATGGTGGATTGATACGACTGTAGGGTTAATTTCCTTTAAGTAGTGTGCACGTAATAATTATCAGTTCTTCATGCAGTGAGAGTGCAGGTTAAAGTGATCAGAGAAAGGCAGTCTCTTCTCACTAATCCTGATACTGTGCGTTCAAATCGCAATCAGCCCTCTCCTCCAACTCATTCTGTCCTAAAAAAAAACGACATGTCTCTTCCCCTCCCTCAGCCTCCCTGCACCCTAGACAAGCTTGATGATCCCAAACCATTACTTGATTCATCTGGTCTTTTGTCCTATCTTCAACTTTAGTGGTGTCCAAACTGTAGAATTCCCAAGCTTTTGCCTTTTGAATGGGATTGGTGACTAGCAGAGAGCCTCGGGCCACATATTAACTTTAAATCCATGTTCCTATTAATCTGCAAATATCTCCAGATCTTGGTGCCCTAATTGGCCCTCCAGCGAGGTTTCCCCAATTCATGGCTGAGAGATTCAGATTTTAATCTGCGCTGGCACCTGCTTTTCAGATGGTGACTGAATAAATAATTTGTACACACATGTGTAGGGTACTTGACCTAAATAAGTGAGTCAAAGCCCTTAGCGATGCTCTTTGTACTCATTCTGGCCTTGGCCGTGACCAATTCTTCAATGTGATTCATTTGCTTCTTTGTCTGAGAACCGAGGGTTACATTTTCAGGAATGAGGCTGTTTTAAGGACAATACAAATTCATAGAATTGTACAACACAGAAAGAGGCCACTCTGCCCATCATGCTGGGCCTTTGAACGAGCTATCCAATTAGCAACAGACCCCTGCTCTTGCCCCATATCCCAGCGAATGTTTCCTTTTCAAATTACTGACAAAAACGATGAAGGTTCTGAAAAACAGCTCAGGGCCAAATGGTCTGTATACAAAGACTTGCATTTATATAGCAACCACCAGAGCGCTTTACAGCCAATGAACAAGTACATTGTTGTAATGTGGGAAACGCGCTAGCCAATTTGCGAACAGCAAGCTCCCACAGTTTTGTTATGTTGATTGAGGGATAAATATTGACCAAAACACCAGGAAGAACTCCCCTGCCCTTCAAAATAGTGCTCTGGGATCTTTTATGTCCACTTGAGAGCAGACGGGGCCTTGGTTTAACGTTTCATCTGAAAGACGGTACCTCCAACAGTGCAGCACTCCCTTAGCACTGCACTGGAGTGTCAGCCTAGATTTAGGTGCGCAAGTTCCTGGAATGGGGCTTGAACCTACAACCTTCTGACTCAGAGGTGAGAGTGCTGCCCACTAAGCCACAGCTGACACAAAGGTGTAAGGAAATCTGCAACAAAATAGGTCACATTCTGACAGGGATCCTCATGGAATCAATAGAATTGGGAGTTATACCAAAGGATTGGAGAGAAGGGAATGTAAAACCCATCTCCAAAAAAGGACAATCCTGGAAATAACAGCCCAGCGGGGCCATCGTGTCATGGGTGAATTGTTAGAGACTGCCCAGAAGGAGGGCTTTGTTAAACACCCAGAGGTGCCACAGCCATCAGGGCAAGTTAGCCTGGCTTTATGGAGAAGATTATGCCCAACAATCCGTTCGGATTCTCTGACTTAGTATCAGAGCCATGGACATTGTTCATCTAGACTTCAGCGCGGCTATTTGGTGTCATATTGGAGGCTGGTTCGAGGCAGAAAGCATGGAATAGATGGGCAGTTATTAAAGTGGATTGGCAATTGGCTACATTAAAGGAGTCGTGCATGGAGTTAACAGGAAGTGACATGGGACAAGCTCAGAGGAAAGATGAATAGACAAAACAGACATCACATTTCACACAGAGAGTGACCTGAACTCAGAGAGGCAATCGAGGTATTAGATAAGAAAATAAGTTGAGGGATGCAGGTAGCGAACTGTTGTTGAACTCTGGGACCAGTGAGATGGACTGCAATGATTTTTGCCAGTCCGGTGTGCTCTTACATTCCTGCATGGAGAGGCAATGCCAAGCCTCATATCAACCGTCGTACTCCAACCACTGATCAAATTCACCATAATAAGTTTAGTTCCTGGGTTCAGTGCAATGATACCAACACGTTAGCAGAAATATTACACTTAAGCAAATACCCTTTAATATTCATTCAATTATATTCTTAATTCATCTCCTCAAATTGTGACTGGCTGAGACAGAGAAATTCTAGGCAAGTTAGTCTTAGTATACTTGATGGTAAGCTCTAGAATCAATAACACGGGATGAAATTACTGAGCAGTCAGAGAAGCAGGAGCTAACCAGGTTCTGCCAGCGGATATCTAAAAGGTGGTATGTGTTTGACCAACCCTGTAGAATTCTTGGAACAAATGCTTTGGATGCAGTTCATATGAATTTTTTAAAAAGCACTGCCAAAAGACGACTGGCAAAGTTAATACCACATTGAGTGGAAAGTGGGCACATGGATGGAGATAGCTGGAGAGCAGAAAGGATAAAAGGTCATTTCTTATACTGGGAGATGTGGCGAGTGTTGCTCAACAGGGTTCTATGTGGAGGCTGCTCTCACTAACCAAATACGTGAGTGAGCGAGACTACGGAATTGAAAGAGCAATATTGATTTTGCCGAGGGGGTCTGTGACGAGCGTCATGTGACTCTTCAGGACATAGGGCCCAAATTTGGCCCTCTGGTTTTTTCGGCGCACTTACGCGAGGTGTGCCGACTTCCTGCGCTCAAAACGGTATCCCCGTATTCTGGCCTCTCTGCTGACTCTCCCGGGGCTTGGCGCGGTGTGGCAAGTCCATTGGGAGTGGCGGAGCTCGAGCCCTGCGCCTAAAAGAGTGTCGGTAGCTGTCCACATGCGCAGTAGCTCCTCCCATGTTTGTGATGATGCGTCTGCGCAGCATGGGACCCAACACATCCCGCCTCTATCCCGGGCCGAATGGTCTGCTGCACAGGCCGGCCGCTACCTTCCTGCGCTGAGGGCTACAAGAAAGGTTGGTGCGGGGAGATTTCTGATCTGGGCGGGGGGGGGTGGCGGTGAGTTTCTTTAAATGATTTAGTAAAAGTCTCTGTCAATGGCACAATGCAACTGGCTGTTAAAAGGTGAGAATGACCAGAGAAAACTTTCCTTAGGTTTGGTCTCTCAGTACCAGCAAATATCTGGTCGTGGCTTTTGTTTTGGTAGTAATCATGACTTAGGTCAATTTTTTTTAAATCCCACCAATTCTTAGTGAACAACTGCATGGATGCCCGTAGATACATTCCATCAGCACCCACGGGTGCTTTATTGGGGAGTAACTGCATGGGCACCCTCAGGTACCTTGCGCAAGTTCATTCATGTGTAAGCCCGAGCCTTGACAATCGGAGAAAGGCAGGCTGTGTGACCACGAGGGACATCACAGCCTGTTCCACTTTTCACCTGACCTCTACACATAGAACAGTTCCAGCAGGCTCAATGGATAGCGACCGGGAGCTGGAACCCTGGTTGATTTTCTGCTCCCTAACCCGATGACAACAAGGCTAGTTATATTACTCCTCTCATTGCATCACTCACGATCACTACCTCATGATGGTGTGATGACACAAGGTAACAACTTGCATTAATATAGCCCTGCTAGCAAAATATTTGGTTCATAAATGGTTTTATGAAACCCTTTGTCTTCTGATATAAATGGTATTAAAAAGTGCATATTTTATGAAGCTTTATATAATGGAATGTGTAAATTATGCAAAGGTTACAGTACAAGATCTGTATTAGTTGTTATGAAGGTGTTTAGTGCTTTGCAAGGTCCTCTCCCCCACCACCCCCCCGCAATCTCTGGCTACCTGCGCTGATTTCTTAACTCTCCGCAAGGGTTTTCTGTGCAGCCACAAGTGGCCACATATGCTGGCCTAAGTTAGATTGAAGCAACTATTAGCTGTCCAAACTAGCTTAAATGGCCAAAACAGCCGTAAGTGGCTGGTAACGCTCCCTTTTGAAAAAAAACTAAACAAAAAAAATCCTAACTCACTTACACTGGCGCAAATTACATGTGCAGAATGGGGATTTTTAAGATACTCCAGAAAAATCAAGTTGCTCCAAAAAAAAAAAGCGGAGCAACTCCTGGGCAAATTTGGGCCCATAGATAGGCTAGCAGTATGGGCAGTTGAGTTTGACAAAGAAGTGAAGAAATACGTTCTGGATTGAAGAAAAGGGAAAGGATATCCACTTGGAGTAGATGGACCTTAGCACGCAGAAAAACGTGATTAAAGTTATTGCAATTAGGAAAAATCATAAAAAGGCAAGCAAACAGAAGCATTGGTTTTTTATCTGGATGCACCAAATGCAAAACCAAGCAGCTGAAGTCAAATTTGTACAAGACCTTAGATCCTGACATCAGTAGTAGGGAAAATACTAGAATCTATTATTGAGGATGCGGTAGCAGGACACTTAGAAAATAATAATAGGATTGGACAGAGTCAACACACGGAAATCATGTTTGACTTCGTGTTAAAAGTTTTTTGAGGTTGTAACTAGTAGAATAGATAAGGGGGAACCAGTGGATGTGGTGTATTTGGATTTTCAGAAGGCATTCGATGAGGTGCCACATAAGAGGTTATTAAGCAAAATTAGGGCTCATGGGATTGAGGGTAATATACTGGCATGGATTGAGGATTGGTCAACAGAGAGAAAACAGAGCGTAGGAATAAACGGGTCATGTTCGGGTTGGCAGGCTGTAACTAGTGGGGTACCACAAGGATCAATGCTTGGGCCTCAGCTATTCACAATCCATATCAATGATTTGGATGAGGGGACCAAATACAATATATCCAAGTTTGCTGATGACACAAAGCTAGATGGGAATGTAAGTTGTGAGGAGGATGTAAAGAGGCTTCTGGGGGATTATAGACAGGCTACATGAGTGGGAAAGAACATGGTAAATGGAATATAATTTGGAGAAATGTGATGTTATACATTTTGGTAGGAAAAATAGAAAAACAGAGTATTTTTTCAAATGGTGAGAGATTGGTGTTCAGAGGGACCCAAGTGTCCTTGTACACGAATCACAAAGTTAACATGCACGTACAGCAAGCAATTAAGAAAGCAGATGGGATGTTGGACTTTATTACAAGAGGATTTGAGTATAAGAGTAAAGACATCTTACTGCAATTATACAGGGCCCTAGTGAGACCACACCTGGAGTATTGTGCACAGTTTTGGTCTCCTTACCCAAGGAAGGATATACTTGCCATAGAGGGAGTGCAACAAAGGTTCACCAGATTGTTTCCTGGGATGGGGCGATTGTCCTATGATTGAGTAGACTAGGCCTATATTCTCTACAGTTCAGAAGAATGAGAGCTGATCTCATTGAAACATACAAAATTCTTGCAGGGCTTGATGGGGTAAATGCAGGGAGGATGCTTCCTCTGGCTGGGGAGTCTAGAACCAGGGGTCACAGTCTCAGATCAGGGGTCAGCCATTCAGAACTGAGATGAGAAGAAACTTCTTCACTCAGGTGATAAGTCTTTGGAATTCTCTATCCCAGAGGCTGTGGAGGCCCAGTCATTGAGTATAGTCAAGACAGAGATCAATAGAATTTTAGATATTAAGGGAATCAAGGCATATGGGGATAGTGCAGGAAAGTGGAGTTGAGGTAGAAGATCACCCATGATCCGAGTGAATGGCGGAGCAGGCTTGAGGGGCCGAACGGCCTACTCCTGTTCCTAATTCTTATGTTATGTTCTTACACTGCAGTTGGAGCTTGGTGCGCAGTTTTGGACAAAACATTACAGGAAGGATAGCGAAGCAACGGAAAATTTGCAGGATCAATTCATGAGGACATTCCCAGCAATGAGATATAACAATTATCAAGAGAAATTTGGGCAGTTAAGACTTTGTCACTGGATCTCAACAGGCTAAAAGTGATCTGATAGCTGTCTTCAAGATTAGATGGGTAAATAGTGAAGCGATTCTTTACACTGAAAGTGAGGGAAAAATTTCAGAAACACAAGGAATTAAAGTTGTTGGAAAAGATTTTTTCCAGAGGGTGGTTAGGATGCAGAATTCTCTATCACAAACCATTGTTGAAGCAGAGTGCATAAACTTTCAAAGGGTGTTAAAGAGGAATATTGAAGGGAAGTAAGGAGAATGGGAATAGATGAGATGGCTCATGTAGAAACACGGACACAGACTTGAGGGGCTGAATGGCCTGTTTTTAGTGTTGGAACATTCTATGAACAGCTCCCACTGCTAGGGGCAGTCCTGTACCCATCAGTATTGTACCGCAGTGTTACAGTGATAGACTTGTACCCACCCGAACTTTTGTAAAAATGTCATTCATGGGATGTGGGCATCGCTGACAAGGCCAGCATTTATTGCCCATCCCTAATTGCCCTCGAGAAGGCGGTGAGCTGCCTTCTTGAACCGCTGCAGTCTGTGTGGTGAAGTTAGTGCTGTTAGGTAGGGAATACCAGGATTTTGACCCAGCGACAATGAAGGAACGGCGATATAGTTCCAAGTCAGGTGTGACTTGGAAGGGAACTTGGAGGTGGTGGTGTTCCCATGCACGTGCTGCCCTTGTTCTTCTAGGTGGTAGAGGTCGCGGGTTTGTAAGGTGCTGTCGAAGAAGCTGTGGCGAGTTTCTGCAGTGCATCTTGTAGATGGTACACACTACAGCCACGGTGCGCCGGTGGTGGAGGGAGTGAATGTTTAAGGTGGTGGATAGGCTGCCAATCAAGCGGGCTGTGGATGCTGTCAAAGTTCTTGAGTGTTGTTGGAGCTGCACTCATCCAGGCAAGTGGAGAATATTCCATAACACTCCTGACTTGTGCCTTATAGATAGTGAAAGCCTTTCGGGAATCAGGAGGAGAGTCACTCTCTGACCTGCTCTTGTTGCCACAGTATTTATGGGCCCAAGTTTTCCCCCACGCTTAGAACGGCGCAACTCCGTGAGCTGCGCCGACTTTTTAGAAAAACCGCGCTTAAAACTTGCCTTGCAATTCTCCCCGCAACTGGAACAATGAAGGCCCTCGGCGTGGCGCAGTACAAAGGCCGGGGGGCGGAGCCAGGACCCGGCGCTGAAAACAGTGCCGGGATCTCTGCACATGCGCGCGAGAGTGTGCGCACATGTGCAGTAGCTCCTCGCCCCCGAATCTGTGCAGGCTGCATGGGTGTCCATGATTTGAACGCTCCTAAATGTGGTGTTTAAAAGTATACAATGTTTTTTTTAAACCGAAAACCTCTGAGTGATTTTTGAACACGTCTACCAAATGAGCGAGATCTGAGAACGTGTATATATTTTAATATTTAGGATCATCTAGCTATTTTAAGAGTAGTCTTGGCTGTGCACTCAGCTTGCCCAGCTTGCTTGAATATAAATGCATCTTCCTATTCGAAGTGGAGTTCTAACTAGTTGAAAACTAGTCAGAGGGAAGTCACAATGTCTACTTATTTGAAGAACAGGATCTCCTGTGGCTACAAGTGCAGACTTCAAAGTTTGAGTGACGGGTGCTGTAATTGCCCTAGCCCTGGCCGAATGGGCTCCCCGCCGCGACCTGCAGGAACAGTTCAGCCGGGAGTACTATAAAGAACATAAAGTTTGGAATAAATGAGTTTAAGGTAACTTTCTGGAGAGAAAATGATTGAAGGGTATGGGGAAAGGCTGGGTTTCTGGGGTTGAGATTATTTAGATGGGCTTGTTGCTAAACATGTGTCTGGTCCCCCCCACCCCATGGAGTTGTGTGTTTTGCATTAATTTCTGAAGAAGCAATTACAATGAGCTTTCTCAGTGGCTCAGCCATTTGGGGGTTTACAATGACAAAGCTAAAAATGTATTGTTGTGCAGACAGCTTCCAATAATTTGATAAACTATACAAAAATCACTTGAGGGTGTAAAGATCCTGTGTTACTGGATGTTTTAAAGTACTTTATGCAGCTTTTATCTCCACCTACCTGTTGCGTGTAGATTTGTGTTAATTTACCTAGGAATCTGTAAAAGCAATCAATATGGTAAAGGAGGGGCAGTTCTGAAGCACGTCTGATTTAGCAATGCATGAAGCAGTAAGCTTGTAATCCAAAACGTACGTTCGGAGAAACTGGTTGAGATAGTCGGTTGTGATTAGGCATATCAACAGTTAATTAGCAAATTTACGACGTCAAAAAATAGTTATGGTGTGGGATGGTGTAATCATTTTCAAAACATTATAGTGATTGATTTTTTGGTTGATTTATTGAGTTATTTATCATTTATTATTGATGATGGCTCTTTATTTGTAAAAGCCCCCCCCCCCCCATCTCTCGTTCCCTACGCCTGATTTCTAAAGTGTGGGCAAGGTTTTTCTGAGCGTACAAAAATCTACACTTACTCCATTCTAAGTTAGTTTGGAGTAAGTTTTCACTGCCTAAACTTGCAAAACAGGCGTAAGTGAATGGACACGCCCCCTTTTGAAAAAAAAACTGTTCTAAAATGAAACTATTCTAACTCACTAGAGTGGAGCAAACTAAATGCTGAGAATTGCAATTGCTAAGTAAGATGCTCCATTCTAAACTAGTTGCTCCAAAAAAATAGGAGCAACTCAGGGCGAAACTTGAGCCCTGCGTAACTGGACAATGGTGACACCCCCCCAGGATGTTGATGGTGGGAGATTCGATGATGGTAATGCCGTTGAATGTCAAGAGGTGGTGGTTACTTCCTCTTGTTGGAGATGGTCATTGCCTGGCACTTGTGTGGCACAAATGTGACTTGTCACTTATCAGCCCAAGCCTAAATGTTGTCCAGCTCTTGCTGCATGCGGGCATGGACTGCTCCATTATCTGAGGAGTTGTGAATGGGACTGAATACTGTCCAATCGTTAGCGAACATCCCCACTTCCGACCTTATGATGGAGGGAACCACAGGGCTTTAAACTAATGACGGCGGTGGGGGGAGGATTCAGGAAAGAGTAAATTTAAAAGCAGCAAAGGAAATGTCAAGGTTCTAGAACAGAGCAAAGTTTTTGGTAAAAATAAACAGAGTGGATCAGGAAAGGACAGAGAGAGTAACAAAGGTAATAGAGCATCAGTGACTAAGGGAGTGTCATCAGGGAAAAATAGAAAAATGTCAAAGCGAAAGGCACAACATCTGAATGCGCGAAGCATTCACAACAAAATAGATGAATTAATAGCACAGAAAGAAATTAATAAGTTTGATCAAATAGCCATCATGGAGACGTGGTTGCAAAGTGACCAAGGTTGGGAACTAAATATTCCAGGATACTTAACTTTTCGAAGAGACAGGCAAAATGGAAAAGGAGGGGCAGCCCTGATAATACAGATGGGATAAAGACAGTAGAGAGAAAGGATCTTGGCTCAGAAAATCAAGAAGTAGAATCAGTTTGGGTGGAGCAAAGAAACAGCAAGGGGCAGAAAACATTGGTGGGAGATTTTTATAGCCCCCCCAAACAGTAGTTGTAATGTAGAGCAGAGTATCAATCAGGAAATTAGAGGTGTGTGTAAACAAGGGTAATGCAGTAATCATGGGGGACTTTAATCTACATATAGACTGGGCAAACCTAATTTGCAGTAATAATGTGGAGGATGAGTCCATAGAATGTATACAAGATTGTTTTCTGGATCAGTATGTTGAGTAACCAACTAGGGAACAGGCTATTTTAGATCTAGTATTGCTCAATGAGAACGGGTTAATTAATAACCTTGTAGTAAAAGGGCCTTTAGGGAAGAGTGACCATAATATGATAGAATTTTATATCGAGTGTGAAAGTGATTTAGTTAAGCCCAAAACTAGGGTCTTAAATCTAATCAAAGCAAATTACATAGAATGACAGGAGAGTTGGTTACGGTAGATTGGGAAATTACATTAATGGGTATGACGCTAGTCAAGCAATGGTTATCATTTAAAGAATTAATACATCTTTTACAACAAATATACATTCCTTTAAGGCACAAAAACCCCTCAGGAAAAGTGGTCCAACCATGGTTAACAAGAGAAGTTAAAGATAGTATTAGACTTATAATGTTGCCAAAAAGGTAGTACGCCTGAGGATTGGGAAGATTTTTTTTTTTTTTTTTTAAAAAGAGTTCAGTAAAGGAGGACAAAGACATTGATAAGGAAAGAGGAAATGACAGAGATATTAAACATATACTTTGTATCTGTCTTCACGGTAGAAGACACAAAAAATATTCTGGAAATAATGGGGAATCAGAGTCGATAGAGAATGAGGAACTTAAAAAAATTAGTACAAGTAAAGACATACTGGAGAAATTAATGGGACTAAGTGGCGACAAATCCCCTGGACCCGACGACCTGCATCCTCGGGTTTTAAAAGAGGTAGCTGCAGAGATATTGGATGCACTGGTATGAATTATCCAGAATTCCCTAGATTCTAGAACAGTCCCCAAGGATTGGAATGTAACAAACATAACCTCACTATTTAAGCAAGGAGGAAGAGAAAAAACAGGGAGCTTTAGGCCAATTAGCCTGACATCAATAGTAGGCAAAATACTAGAATCTATTATTAGGGACGTGGTAACAGGGTACTTCAAAAATTGTAATATGATTAGGCAGAGTCAGCATGGTTTTATGCAAGGGAAGTCATGTTTGACAAATCTGTTAGTGTTTTTTGAGGATGTATTTAGTAGGATGAATAAGGGGGAACCAGTGGATGTAGTGTATTTGGATTTTCAAAAAGCATTCGATAAAGTGCCACCCACACAAGAGGTTATTACACAAAATTAGGACTCATGGGATTGGGGGCAATATATTAGCATGGATTGAGGATTGGTTAATGGACAGAAAATAGAGTGTGGGAATAAACGGGACTTTGTCAGGTTGGCAGGCTGTAACTTGCAGGGTACCGCAAGGATCAGTGTTGGGGCCTCAGCTATTTACAATCTATATTAATAACTTAGATGAAGGGACTGAGTGTAATGTATCTAAGTAAGCTGATGATACAAAGTTAGGTGGGAAAGTAAGCTGTGAGGAGGACGCAAAGAGGCTGCAGAGAGATATAGACAGGTTGGCTGAGTGGGCAAGTACATGGCAAATGGAATACATTGTGGGGAAGTGTGAAGTTAGCCACTTTGGTAGGAAAAACAAAAAAGCAGAATATTTTTTGAATGGTGAGAGGCTGGGAAATGTTTGCATTCAGAGGGACCTGGGTGTCCTTGTACCGGAGTCACAGAAATTACCATACAGGTACAGCAAGCAATTAGGAAAGCAAATGGTACGTTCGCTTTTGTTACAAAGGGATTCCAGTATAGGAGTAAATGTTTTACAGGGCATTTGTGAAGCCATACCTGGTGCACTGTGTACTTATCTTAGAGGTTCACTGACTGGCTCCTGGGATGAGGGGATTGCCCTATGAGAGGTTGAGTAAACTAGGCCTATATTCCCCAGAATTTCAAAGAATGAAAGGGGTTCGTATTGAAACATACAATCCTTAAGCTTGACAGGGTTAGTGCTGAGAAAATGTTTCTCCTGGCTGGGGAATCTTGAACCAGGGATCACAGTCTCAGAATAAGGGGTCGGCCATTTAGGACTGATGAGGAGAAACTTCTTCACTCAGAATCTTTGAATCTTTGGAATTCACTACCACAGACAGCTGTGGCTGCTCAATTGTTGAGTATATTCAAGTCAGAGGTCGATAAACCTTTGGGAAAAGGGAAAAGGGACAGTGCAGGAAGGTAGAGTTGAGGTAGAAGATTGGCCACGATCTTATTGAATGGTGGAGCAGGCTCAAAGAGCCAACTGGCCTACTCCAGCTCCTATTTCTTATGAAGCAACTGAAGATAGTTGGGCCGAGGACACTGCCCTGAGGAACTCCGGCAGCAATGTCCTGGGGCCAAGATGTTGGCCTCCAACAATCACAATCATCTTCCTTTGTATGACTCCAGCCAGTGGAGAGTTTTCCCCCCTCGATTCCCATTGACTTCAGTTTTACTGGGCTTTTTAATGCCACACTCGGTCAAATGCTGCCTTGATGTCTAGGGCAGTCACTCCCGCCTCACCTCTGGAATTCAGCTCTTTTGTCCATGTTTGGATGAAGGTTGCAATGAGGTCTTGAGCCGAGTGGTCCTGGCGGAACCCAAATTGAGCATCAGTCAGCAGGTTATTGGTGAATACGTGCCGCTTGATAACACTGTCGACGACACCATCCATCAGGAAAAGGGGAGGTGCAACAAGACGTGGGTGTCATTGAAAGTTGGCATGCAGGTGCAGCAGGTGGTGAAGAAGGCAAATGGTATGTTAGTCTTCACAGCTAGGAGATTTGAGTATAGGAGCAGGGAGGTCTTACTGCAATTGTACAGGGCCTTGGTGAGGCCTCACCTGGAATATTGTGTTCAGTTTTGGTGATCTGAGGAAGGATATTCTTGCTATTGAGGGAGTGCAGCGAAGGTTCACCAGACTGATTCCCGGGATGGCAGGACTGACATATGAGGAGAGACTGGATCGACTGGGCCTGTATTCACTGGAGTTTAGAAGAGGGGATCTCATAGAAACATATAAAATTCTGACAGGACTGGACGGGTTAGATGCAGGAAGAATGTTCCCGATGTTGGGGAAATCCAGTCTAAGGATAAGGGATAAGCCATTTCGGACTGAGATGAGGAGAAACTTCTTCATTCAGCGAGTGGTTAACCTGTGGAATTCTCTACCGCAGAGAGTTGTTGATGCCAGTTCATTAGATATAGTCAAGAGGGAGTTAGATATGGCCCTTCCGGCTAAAGGGATCAAGGGGAATGGAATAAAGCAGGAAAGGGGTACTGAGGTGAATGATCAGCCGTGATCTTATTGAATGGTGGTGCAGGCTCGAAAGGCCGAATAGCCTACTCCCGCACCTATTTTCTATGTGTCTATCACTTTGCTAATGATGATTGAGCGTAGACTGAGGAGCTGGTAATTGGCCAGATTGGATTCGTCTTGCTTTTTGCAGACAGGACATACCTGGGCAGTTTTCCACATTGTCGGGTAGATGCCAGTGATAAAGAACATAAGAACATAAGAATCAGGAACAGGAGTAGGCCATCTAGCCCCTCGAGCCTGCCCCGCCATTCAATAAGATCATGGCTGATCTGGTCGTGGACTCAGCTCCACTTACCCGCCCTCTCCCCGTAACCCTTAATTCCCTTATTGGTTAAAAATCTATCTATCTGTGACTTGAAAACATTCAATGAGCTAGCCTCAACTGCTTCCTTGGGCAGAGAATTCCACAGATTCACAACCCTCTGGGAGAAGAAATTTTTTCTCAACTCGGTTTTAAATTGGCTCCTCCGTATTTTGAGGCTGTGCCCCCTAGTTCTAGTCTCCCCCACCAATGGAAACAACCTCTCTGCCTCTATCTTGTCTAGCCCTTTCATGATTTTAAATGTTTCTATAAGATCACCCCTCATCCTTCTGAACTCCAAGGAGTAAAGACCCAGTCTACTCAATCTATCATCATAAGGTAACCCCCTCATTTCTGGAATCAGCCTAGTGAATCGTCTCTGTACCCCTTCCAAAGCTAGTATATCCTTCCTTAAGTAAGGTGACCAAAACTGCACGCAGTACTCCAGGTGCGGGCTTACCAATACCTTATACAGTTGCAGCAAGACCTCCCTGCTTTTGTACTCCATCCCTTTCGCAATGAAGGCCAATATTCCATTTGCCTTCCTGATTACCTGCTGCACCTGCAAACTAACCTTTTGGGATTCATGCATAAGGACCCCCAGGTCCCTTTGCACCACAGCATGTTGTAATTTCTCCCCATTCAAATAATATTCCCTTTTACTGTTTTTTTTCCCCAAGGTGGATGACCTCACACTTTCCGACATTGTATTCCATCTGCCAAACCTTAGCTCATTCGCTTAACCTATCCAAATCTCCTTGCAGTCCCTCTGAGTCCTCTACACAACCCGCTTTTCCACTAATCTTAGTGTCATCTGCAAATTTTGTTGCACTACACTCTGTCCCCTCTTCTAGGTCATCTATGTATATTGTAAACAGTTGTGGTCCCAGCACTGATCCCTGTGGCACACCACTAACTTCCAACCGGAAAAGGACCCATTTATCCCGACTCTCTGCTTTCTGTTCGCCAGCCAATTCTCTATCCATGCTAATACATTTCCTCTGACTCCGCGTACCTTTATCTTCTGTAGTAACCTTTTGTGTGGTACCTTATCGAATGCCTTTTGAAAATCTAAATACACCACATCCATCGGTACACCTCTATCCACCATGCTCGTTATATCCTCAAAGAATTCCAGTAAGTTAGTTAAACATGATTTCCCTTTCATGAATCCATGCTGCGTCTGCTTGATTGCACTATTCCTATCCAGATGTCCCGCTATTTCTTCCTTAATGATAGTTTCAAGCATTTTCCCCACTACAGATGTTAAACTAACCGGCCTATAGTTACCTGCCTTTTGCCTGCCCCCTTTTTTAAACAGAAGCGTTACATTAGCTGCTCTCCAATCCACTGGCACCTCCCCAGAGTCCAGAGAATTTTGGTAGATTATAACGAATGCATCTGCTATAACTTCAGCCATCTCTTTTAATACCCTGGGATGTATTTCATCAGGACCAGGGGACTTGTCTATCTTCAGTCCCATTAGCCTGTCCAGCACTACTCCCCTAGTGATAGTGATTGTCTCAAGGTCCTCTCTTCCCACATTCCTGTGGCCTGCAAATTTTGGCATTGTTTTTGTGTCTTCCACTGTGAAGACGGAAGCAAAATAATTGTTTAAGGTCTCAGCCATTTCCACATTTCCCATTATTAAATCTCCCTTCTCATCTTCTAAGGGACCAACATTTACTTTAGTCACTCTCTTCCATTTTATATATCTGTAAAAGCTTTTACTATCTGTTTTTATGTTTTGCGCCAGTTTACTTTCGTAATTTATCTTTCCTTTCTTTATTGCTTTCTTAGTCATTCTTTGCTGTCGTTTAAAATTTTCCCAATCTTCTAGTTTCCCACTAACCTTGGCCACCTTATACGCATTGGTTTTTAATTTGATACTCTCCTTTATTTCCTTGGTTATCCACGGCTGGTTATCACTTCTCCTGCCGCCCTTCTTTTTCAATGGAATATATTTTTTTTGCGCACTATGAAAGAGCTCCTTAAAAGTCCTCCACTGTTCCTCAATTGTGCCACCGTTTAGTCCTTGTTTCCAGTCTACTTTAGCCAACTCTGCCCTCATCCCACTGTAGTCCCCTTTGTTTAAGCATAGTACCCTCGTTTCTGATACTTCCTCATCCTCAATCTGTATTACAAATTCAACCATATTGTGATCACTCATTCCGAGAGGATATTTTACGAGGAGATCGTTTATTTTTCCTGTCTCATTACACAGGACCAGATCCAAGATGGCTTGCTCCCTTGTAGGCTCTGTTACATACTGTTCTAAGAAACAGTCCCGTATGCATTCTATGAATTCCTCCTCTAGGTTACCCCCTGCGATTTGATTTGACCAGTCGATATGTAGGTTAAAATCTCCCATGACTACTGTCGTTCCTTGTTCACATGCCTCCATTATTCCCTTGATTATTGCCCACCCCACCGTGAAGTTATTATTTGGGGACCTATAAACTACGCCGACCAGTGACTTTTTCCCCTTACTATCTCTAATCTTCACCCACAATGATTCAACATTTTGTTCATTGGAGCCAATATCATCCCTCACAACTGCCCTGATATCATCCTTTATTAACAGAGCTACCCCACCTCCTTTCCCTTCTTGCCTATCTTTCTGAATCGTCAGATACCCCTGTATGTTTAATTCCCAGTCTTGGCCACCTTGCAACCACGTTTCTGTAATGACCACCAAATCATACCCATTTGTAATGATTTGTGCCGTCAACTCATTTACTTTATTTCGAATGCTGCGTGCATTTAGGTAGAGTGTTTTCATCCTTGTTTTTAAACCATGATTTTTAGTTTTTACCCCTCCTGCAGCCCTTTTATATACAGTGGCCCTTTTTGTTTCTTGCCTTTGGTTTCTCTGCCCTCCATTTTTACTCATCGCTTTTCTGTTTTTGTCTCCTTTTTGTTTCCCTCTGTCTCCCTGTATTGATTCCCATCCTCCTGCCATATTAGTTTAACTCCTCACCAACAGCACTAGCAAACACTCCCCCGAGGACATTGGTTCCGTTCCTGCCCAAGTGCAGACCGTCCAGTTTGTACTGGTCCCACCTCCCCCAGAACCTGTTCCAATGCCCCACGAATTTGAATCCCTTCCTGCTGCACCACTGCTTAAGCCACGTATTCATCTGTGCTATCCTGCGATTCCTACTCTGACTAGCACGTGGCACTGGTAGCAATCCCGAAATTATTACTTTTGAGGTCCTACTTTTTAATTTAACTCCTAGCTCCTTAAATTCGTGATGTAGCTATACTAGATCACCTTGGCTGGAGGCGAGGCTGGCTCCGGAGCACAGCTGGGATGTTGTCAGGGCCCATAGCCTTTGCCGTATCCAGTGCGCTCAGCAATTTCTTAATATCATGTGGAGTGAATCGAATTGACTGAAGACTGGCTTCCGTGATGATGGCTGCTGAGATGGATAATCGACTCTGCACTTCTGGCTGAAGAAGGTTGCATAAGCTTCAGCCATGTCTTTTGCACTCATGTGCACCGCTCCGCCATCATTGCGGATGGAGATGTTCGTGGAGCCCCCTTCTCCCATTAGTTGTTTAATTGCCCACTGCCATTCCCGACTGGATGTGGCAGGACTACAGAGCTTTGATCTGATCCGTTGGCTGTGGTATGACTTGCTGCTACCACTGTTTAGCATGCATGTAATCCCATTGTAGCTTCACCAAGTTGGCACCTCATTTTAGGTACGCCTCGTGCTGCTCCTGGCATGCTCTTCTACACTCCTCATTGAACCAGGGTTGGACCCCAGGCTTGATGGTAATGGTAGAGTGAGGGATATGCCGAGCCATGAGGTTACAGATTGTGGAGGAATACAATTCTGCTGCTGCTGATGGCCCACAGCACCTCATAGTTGCCCAGGTTTGAGCTGCTAGATCTGGTCTGGATCTACCCCAGTGTTATACTGTATCCACCAGTGCTGTACCCCAGTGTTAGTGACAGACCTGTACCCACCAGTACTGTACCCCAGTGTTAGTGACAGACCTGTACACACCCGTACTGTACCCGTGTTATACAGTGACAGACCTGTACCCACCAGTACTGTACCCCAGTATTATTAGTGACAGACCTGTACCCACCAGTACTGTACCCCAGTATTATTAGTGACAGACCTGTACCCACCAGTACTGTACCCCATTATTAGTGACAGACCTGTACCCACCAGTACTGTACCCCAGTGTTAATGACAGACCTGTACACACCCGTACTGTACCAGTGTTATACAGTGACAGACCTGTAACCACCAGTACTGTACCCCCGTGTTATAGTGACAGACCTGTACCCACCAGTACTGTACCCCAGTATTATTAGTGACAGACCTATACCCACCAGTACTGTACCCCCGTGTTATACAGTGACAGACCTGTACCCACCAGTACTGTACCCCAGTATTATTAGTGACAGACCTGTACCCACCAGTACTGTACCCCAGTGTTATAGTGACAGACCTGTACCCACCAGTACTGTACCCCAGTGTTATACAGTGACAGACCTGTACCCACCAGTACTGTACCCGTGTTATACAGTGACAGACCTGTACCCACCAGTACTGTACCCCCGTGTTATACAGTGACAGACCTGTACCACCAGTACTGTACCCCAGTGTTATAGTGACAGACCTGTACCCACCAGTACAGTACCCCAGTGTTATACAGTGACAGACCTGTACCCACCAGTACTGTATCCCAGTGTTATACAGTGACAGACCTGTACCCACCAATACTGTACCCCAGTGTTATACAGTGACAGACCTGTACCCACCAATACTGTACCCCAGTGTTATACAGTGACTGACCTGTACCCACCAGTACTGTACCACAGTGTTATACAGTGACAGACCAATACCCACCAGTACTGTACCCCAGTGTTATACTGCAGCCTTGTGTCAGCTTTGGCTCAGTGATAGCACTTTTGCCTTGGAGTTAGAAGGTTGTGGGTTGAAACCCCACTCGAGGCTTGAGCACGTAATCAAGGCCGACACTCCCAATGCAGTACAGATGGAGTTCCACACTGTCTTTTGGATGAGACGTGAAACCGAGGCCTCGTCTGCCTACTCAGGTGGACGTAAAACATCCCATAATACTATTTAAAGAAAGGTAGGGAGTTTTCTTCTGCCACTTGGCCAATATTTATCCGTCATCCAACATCATCAAAACAGATTATCTGGTAATTGTCAGGTGTGACGTGTGGGAACTTGTTGTGTGCAAATTGGCTGCTGCGTTTCCTACATTACAACAGTGACTACACTCCAAAAGTATTTAATTGGCTGTCAAGTGCCTTGGGATGAAAAGCACTATATAAATGCAAGTTATTTTCTTTCCTTTAATATCGTGGGGACAGACTTGTACACACTAGCATTTATGCTACTCTTCGACAGCTCAACAGGCTCTCCCAAGACAAAATCCAAGTATACAAGGACAAATCTAAAATTCTGTTCCTGGCTGTTTCACAGTTCAAGTAGACAATGTATGAAGATTTCACGAGTGACTGCAGTGAAGCTGAAAATCTCTCACACTGCTGAACATCCAGATAGCAGAGCGATGCAGCAGCTCAGCGCCCTGCTTTAAGTGATGTACTACAGCACTAGCCAAGAAGCAGAAAGATGCTACCAGATAGGGAAATTACAGAAAAGCCTGCCCTTCCTACACAGGTCTAAGAAACAAAGACCATCAACCTGCAGAGATAGAAGTATACAATCGGGTCCAAACTGCAAGATACTCGGACAGAGTGCAACGACTGGGGGGGGGGGGGGGGGGGGGATCTCAAAATCTCTTTTTCAACATCTGATCAAGTATCACTACCCCTCCTCTTAGGAAGGATGGAATCGCTGAAGGAGTAGTGGTGGACAACAATAGACCACTTGACCTTCAGCAACAGAAAGTCCCACACCCAACACAGGATAGCCTCATCAGAAAGCTGTTGGCCGCATTGCCATCAGCGCTCAAGCCCTCCAAGATATCAATGGACAGGTCAGGTGGGCATAACGGTGGCAAATGCAATTCATAAGAACATAAGAAATAGGAACAGGAGTAGGCCATAAGGCCCCTCGAGCCTGCTCCGCCATTCAATATCATGGCTGATCTGATCATGGACTCAGCTCCACTGCCCTGCCTGCTTCCCGTAACCCCTTATCCACTTATCGTTTAAGAAACGATCTATTTCAGTCTTAAAATTTATTCAATAGCTCAGCTTCCACAGCTCTCTGAAGCAGCGAATTCCACAGATTCACAGATCCTCCGAGAAGAAATTTCTCCTCATCTCAGTTCTAAATGGACGGCTCCTTATTCTAATATTATGCCCTCTAGTTCTAGTCTCTCCCATCAGTGGAAACATCCTCTCTGCATCCACCTTGTCAAGCCCCCTCATAATCTTATACGTTTCGATAAGATCACCTCTCATTCTTCTGAATTCCAATGAGTAGAGGCCCAACCGACTCAACTTTTCCTCATAAGTCAACCCCCTCATCTCCAGAATCAACCAAGTGAACCTTCTCTGAACTGCCTCCAAAGCAAGTGTATCCTTTCGTAAATATGGAAAACAAAACTGCATGCAGTATTCCAGGTGTGGCCTCACCAATACCCTGTACAGCTGTAACAAGACTTCCTTGCTTTTATACTCCATCCCCGTTGCAATAAACGCCAAGATTCCATTGGCCTTCCTGATCACTTCCTGTACCTGCATACTATCTATTGTGTTCCTAACACAGATGAGGCTGCACACAGGGAGGTTAAAGTAACAGTGACCTCAGTCTTTAATAAGACACTCCAGAGTGAGGAACAGGCCTTAGGGGTCGGCTTATATACAGTGCTCCCAAGGGATGCTGGGGTCCCTTGGGACTTCAGGGATGAGCTCCCTGGTGGCGGAACATGGGAGTGCATGCTTTACAGATACACAACATCACTTCCCCCCCCCCAAAGTCAAAGTGAAAACTATTTACAAGGTGAGGCGGTCGGGAGCCTTTCTTTCCCTGGTGGACCGCCTCGGTACAAATGTCTGTTCTGGTGTGTTGGCTGTGCCCTCGCTGGGCTGGCGTGTTGTTGGCACTGCGGGGCTGCTAGGTGAGCCTGGCCTTGCTGGGCTGTTGGGTGTGATGGGTTCGATTTTCTGGTCCGGCATGGCGTTGTTGATCCTTTGGGTGTGTGTTGTGGGCTCAAAAAAGGTGGGTTGTTCAGGGCAGTCTGTGAACCGCAGCCTCGTTTGGTCCAGGTGCTTTCTGCAAATTTGTCCATTGTCCAGTTTGACTACAAACACCCTATTCCCTTCTTTAGCTATCACCATGCCCGCGATCCACTTGGGACCATGTCCATAGTTTAGCACATACACAGGGTCATTCAGATCAATTTCCCGTGACACAGTGGCACGATCATCGTTTACATTTTGTTGCTGCCGCCTGCTCTCTACCTGATCATGCAGGTTGGCGTGAACCAGCGAGAGTCTGGTTTTAAGTGTCCTTTTCATGAGCAGCTCAGCCGGGGGCACACCTGTGAGCGAGTGGGATCTCGTGCGGTAGCTGAGCAGTACTCGGGACAGACGGGTTTGGAGTGAGCCTTCTGTGACTCGTTTAAGGCTCTGTTTGATGGTTTGTACTGCCCACTGCCTGTCCATTGGAGGCTGGTTTAAATGGGGCCAAGGTGACATGTTTGATCCCACTGCGGGTCATGAATTCTTTAAATTCGGCACTGGTGAAACATGGCCCGTTGTCATTGACCAGTATGTCAGGCAGGCCGTGAGTGGCAAACATGGCCCTCAGGCTTTCAATGGTGGCGGTGGCAGTGGCAGTGCTTCCCGACATTATTTCACATTCAATCCATTTTGAAAAAGCATCGACCACCACCAGGAACATTTTACCGAGAAACGAGCCCGCATAGTCGACATGGATCCTCGACCATGGTCTGGAGGGCCAGAACCACAAACTTATTGGTGGTGCCTCTCTGAACGCGTTGCTCAACTGAGCACATACGCTGCATTGCCGTACACAGGACTCTAAGTCAGAGTCCATACCGGGCCACCACACGTGGGATCTGGCTATGGCTTTCATCATTACTATACCCAGGTGTGTGCTGTGGAGATCAGAGATGAACGTCTCCCAGCCCTTTTTTGGTAACACTACGCGGTTACCCCACAACAGGCAGTCTGCCTGAATGGACAGCGCGTCTTTTCGCTGCTGGAACGGCTTGATTGGCTCTTGCATTTCAACGGGGATGCTGGCCCAGCTCCCATGCAGTACACAGTTTTTTTTACTAGGGACAGCAGAGGATCTTGGATGGTCCAAGTCCTAATCTGGCAGGCCATGACAGGTGATTTATCATTTTCAAACGCTTCCGTGACCATCAACAAGTCTGCGGGCTGTGCCACCATCAACAAGTTTGCAGGCTGCGCCATTTCCACCCCCGTGGTGGGCAATGGTAGCCGACTGAGAGCATCCGCACAGTTCTCGGTGCCTGGCCTGTGGCGGAAATGGAATAGTTATACGCTGATAGCGCGAGTGCCTATCTTTGTATGCGGGCTGAGGCATTAGTATTTATCCCCTTGTTTTCAGCGAACAGGGATATGAGGGGTTTGTGATCGGTTTCCAGCTCAAATTTGAGGCCAAACAGGTACTGATGCATTTCCTTTACCCCGAACACACACGCTAATGCCTCTTTCTCAATCATGCTGTAGGCCTTCTCGGCCTTAGACAAGCTCCTGGAAGCATAGGCGACAGGTTGCAACTTCCCCGCAACGTTAGCTTGTTGTAATACACGCCCGACTCCGTACGGCGACGCGTCACATGCTAGCACAAGTCTTTTACACGGGTTATACAATACAAGCAGCTTGTTGGAGCATAAAATGTTTCTGGCTTTCTCAAAAGCAATTACTTGTTTTTTTCCCCAGACCCAGTTCTCACCTTTGCGCAATAACACATGTTGGGGCTCTAAAAGGGTGCTTAACCCCAGTAGGAAGTTACCAAAATAATTGAGGAGTCCCAGGAACGACCGCAGCTCCGTGACGTTCTGTGGCCTGGGTGCGTTCCTGATCGCCTCTGTCTTGGCGTCTGTGGGCCGAATGCCGTCCGCCGCGATCTTTCTCCCCAAATACTCCACTTCTGTTGGCATGAAGATGCATTTCGACCTCTTCAGCCGCAGCCCTATGCGATCCAATCGCTGGAGGACCTCCTCCAGGTTTTGTAGGTGCTCGGCGGTGTCCCGACCCGTGACCAATATGTCATCCTGAAAAACCACTGTGTGTGGTACCGACTTGAGTAGGCTTTCCATGTTTCTCTGGAAGATCGATGCAGCCAACCGAATTCCAAACGGGCATCTGTTGTAGATGAACAGTCCCTTGTGCATGTTGATGCAGGTGAGGCCCTTCGAAGACTCCTCCAGCTCCTGCATCATGTAGGCCGAAGTCAGGTCGAGCTTGGTGAACATCTTGTCTCCTGCCAGCGTTGCAAATAGGTCGTCTGCCACAGGTAACGGGTATTGGTCCTGTAGTGAGAAACGATTAATAGTTACTTTATAATCGCCACAAATTCTGACCGTGCCATCACTTTTGAGTACTGGAACAATCGGGCTGGCCCACTCGCTGAATTCCACTGGGGAGATGATGCCCTCGCGTTGCAACCTGTCCAGCTCGATTTCCACTCTCTCCCTCATCATGTGAGGTACCGCTCGCGCCTTGTGGTAAATGGGTCGTGCCTCTGGGACCAAGTGGATCCGCACCATTGCCCCGGAAAAGTTTCCAATGCCATCTCAAAAAGGGAAGGAAATTTGTTAAGAACCTGGGTACATGAGGTCTCATTGACATGTGATAGTGCTCGGATGTCATCCCATTTCCAGCGGATTTTGCCCAGCCAGCTCCTTCCAAGCAGTGTGGGGCCATCGCCCGGGACAATCCAGAGTGGCAGTTCATGCACCATGCCCTCGTAGGTGACCTTGACCATGGCGCTGCCCAGGACAGTGATACGCTCTTTGGTGAACGTTCTCAGTTTCGTGTGGATGGGGCTCAGGGCTGGTCTGAATGTCTTGTTGCACCACAGTCTCTCAAACATCTTTTTACTCATGATGGATTGGCTAGCACCAGTGTCCAGTTCCATGGCTACGCGTAAGCCATTCAATTTTATGTTCAGCATTATAGGTGGACATTATCAAAAATGTGTGCACCCCATGTACTTCAGCATCTGCCTCCTCTCTCTGAGGCTCGAAATTGCTTTGATCCACCATGGACCGATTTTCCTCTGCCACGTGGTGGTTAGCAGGTTTTGCAGAGCTTGCAGCTCGTTTGCAAGCTCGTTGGAGGTGCCCCATTGTGCACAGCTCTTGCAAACATACCCTTTGAAGCGGCATGAATAGGCTGAATGGAAGTCTCCACAACGCCAACAAGGTGTGAATTGCCTTGCATTCATCCTTTGTTGGGGACTGAGTCATCTAGGTCACCTGAGGCCTGCTGGCAGTTGCAGACTTGTAGATTCTGCCCTGTACATTTCTGCTCGCAAACACAGTTCCAGTTAATTTATGAACATTGCTAGCACTTGTGTGCTGAGAGATTTGTTTGGTGTTATCACTGGTGGACATAAATGCCTGTGCTATTGCAATGGCCTTACTGAGGGTCGGTGTCTCTACAGTCAAAGGTTTTCGTAGGATGGTCTCGTGGCCAATGCCCAGTACAAAAAAGTCTCTGAGCACTTGCTCCAAGTAGCCATCAAACTCACATTTTCCTGCAAGTCGCCTTAGCTCGGCGACGTAGCTCGCCACTTCCTAACCTTCAGATCGCTGGCACGTGTAGAACCGATACCTTGCCTCAGCACGCTCTCCCTCGGGCTAAGATGCTCCCGAACCAGTGTACACAGCTCCTCATACGACATATCTGTGGGTTTCACCAGAGCCAGAAGATTCTTCATGAGGCTGTAGGTCGGTGCCCCGCAGACCATGAGGAGGACCGCTCTCCTTTTTGCAGCGCTTCCTCCTCCGTCCAGCTCGTTGGCTACAAAGTACTTGTCTAGCCGTTCGACATAGGCTTCCCAATCCTCACCCTCCGAGAACTTCCCAGGATGCCCACAGTTTGCTACATCTTTGCGTTGGATTCGTATTCTCGTCGCCAGTTATTGTGTTCCTAACACAGATGAGGCTGCATACAGGGAGGTTAAAGTAACAGTGACCTCAGTCTTTAATAAGACACTCCAGAGTAGGAACAGACCTTAGGGGCCGGCTTATATACAGTGCTCCCAAGGGATGTTGGGATCCCTTGGAACTTTAGGGGATGAGCTCCCTGGTGGCGGAACATGGGAGTGCATGCTTTACAGATACACAACACTATCCTTCTGTGTTTCAAGCACAAGTACCCCCAGTTTCCGTTGTACTGCAGCACTTTGCAATCTTTCTCAGTTTAAATAACAACTTGCTCTTTGATTTTTTTTCCTGACAAAGTGCATGACCTCACACTTTCCAACATTATGGCCCCAAGTTTCCACACGATAAAAAACGGGCGCCCGTCCGAGCCGGGCGCCCGTTTTTCGCGCCAAAAACGACGCCGGAAAAAAAACGCACGATTCTGAGCCCTGCAGCTCCATGTCTGTTTGGCGCGGCGCCCAGGGGGGCGGAGCCTACCACACGCGCCGATTTTGTAAGTGGGAGGGGGCGGGTACCATTTAAATTAGTTTTTTTCCTGCCAGCAACCCTGCGCGTGCGCGTTGGAGCGTTCGCGCACGCGCAGTGTGAAGGAAACATTGGCACTCGGCCATTTTTGTAGTTCTTTGTAGCTGTTTAATTTTTGAACATTTTTTAATAAAAGCACATTGCCATCAGCACTGAGGCTTCCTGCAGCAGTGAGAAGGTGCAGGAAGCCTCAGAAAGTTGAGGCAGTCATTTCCCGACGGACTTCCCCCCCCTGCCGTCGGGAATGGCTGCTGAACTTGAGGCTTCCTGCAGCCTTCTCACTGTCTCCTTCCCCCCCCCTCCCCCCCCCCCCTCCCCCCCCCCGCCGTCTGGAACGGTTTCCTCCCCCCACCCCACCCCCCCCCGCGGGAACGAACGGCTTCCTCCTCTTCCCCCCCCCCCCCGCGGGAACGGCTGCCTCAACTTGTGAGGCTTCCTGCAGCATTCTCCCTGGCTGAAGCACTTTCACACAGGTAGGAAGATGGTTTATTTAGTCTTTTCTTTGCTTATAAATTTTTATTCAGGTTGGATTTATTTGTATAATATTTGTATAAGTATAAATAAGGATTTATTATCGAATTTAATGACTTCCCTTCCACCCCCCCTCCCCCCACCTCGTTCTGGACGCCTAATTTGTAACCTGCGCCTGATTTTTTAATGTGTAGACAAGGTTTTTCCAGTTCTACAAAAATCTTCACTTACTTCATTCTAAGTTAGTTTGGAGTACGTT
This sequence comes from Pristiophorus japonicus, assembly GCF_044704955.1. Classification (NCBI taxonomy): domain Eukaryota; kingdom Metazoa; phylum Chordata; class Chondrichthyes; family Pristiophoridae; genus Pristiophorus; species Pristiophorus japonicus. The sequence goes on along the minus strand of NC_091992.1, from coordinate 74,656,082 downwards.
TTCACTGTGGAAACTTTGAAATCAGGCGTCAGTGGCCGGACACGCCCCCTTTTGAAGAAAAAATTCTGTTCCAAAGTGAAACTGTTCTAACTGACTAGAACTGCAGAAAAAAAAATGTGGAGAATTGCGATTTCTAAGATAGTCCGTTCTCCACCAGTTGCTCCTAAAAATCAGGCGCAAATCACGTGGAAACTTGGGCCCTATATTCCATTTGCCAAATTCTTGACCGCTCACTTAGCCTGTCTATGTCCTCCTGCAGCCTCTTTATGTCCTCCTCACACATTACCCTTCCTCTCATTTTGTATCGTCAGAAAACTTAGCTACTTTACACTCAGTCCCCTCTTCCAAGTCGTTAATATAGATTGTAAATAGTTAGGGTCCCAGCACTGATTCCTGCGGCACCCCATTCATTACTGATTGGTTCATTCTCTGGTTGGCATTCATCCCGACTCTCTGTTTTGTGTTTGTCAGCCAATCTTCTATCCATGCTAATATATTACCCCCAACCCCTAAACTTTTATCTTGTGCAGTAACCTTTTGTGTGGCACCTTGTCAAATGCCTTCTGGAAGTCCGGAGAAGTGTGAGGTAATACATTTGGGGAGGGCTAACAAGGGAATACACATGAAATGGTAGGACACTGAGAATTGTAGAGGAACAGAGGGACCTTAGAGTGCAGGTCCACAGATCCCTGAAGATCGAAGGATAGGTGGAGAAGATAGTTAAGAAGGCACATGGAACACTTGCCTTTATTAGCCGAGGCATAGAATACAAGAGCAGGGAGGTTACGATTGAACTGTATAAAACACTAGTTAGGCCACACCTAGAGTACTGTGTGCAGTTCTTGCCACCACATTACAGGAAATATGTGATTGTATTCGAGAGGGTACAGAGGAGATTCATGAGGATGTTGCCTGGACTGGAGAATTTTAGTTGTTATGAGGAAAGATTGGATAGGCTGGGGTTTGTTTCCTTTGGAAAAGAGAAGGCTCAGGGGAGACCTTATTGAGGTGTGTAAAATTATGAGGGGCCTAGATAGGGTGGATAGGAAGGACCTATTACTCTTAGCAGAAGGGTCAACAACCAGGGGGCATAGATTTAATGTAGTTGGTTGGAGGTTTAAAGGAGATGTTCCTTCACCCAGAGGGTGGGGGTCTGGAACTCTCTGCTGAAAGAGTGGTAGAGGCAGAAACCCTCAGCACATTTAAAAAATCATCATAGGCAGTCAAGTGAGTTCTCAGGTGAGTGTACAGTCCAATACAGGAATTACAGTCTCTGTCACAGGTGGGACAGACAGTGGTTGAAGGAAAGGGTGGGTGGGGAGTCTGGTTTTCTGCATGCTCCTTCCGCTGCCTGCGTTTGGTTTCTGCATGCTCTCGGCGACGAGACTCGAGGTGCTCAGTGCCCTCCCGGACATTCTTCCTCCACTTAGGGCAGTCTTCGGCCAGGGACTCCCAGGTGCTAGTGGGGATGTTGCACTTTATCAGGGAGGCTTTGAGGGTGTCCTTGAAACGTTTTCTCTGCCCACCTGGGGCTCGCTTGCCATGTAGGAGTTCTGAGTAGAGCGCTTGCTTTGGGAGTCTTGTGTCGGGCATGTGGACGATGTGGCCCGCCCAGCGGAGCTGACAGAATATTTAGACTTTGGAATCAAAAACACAATTTCTAAATTTGTGGATGACACCAAATTAGCGGCAAGTCAATACTGAGGAGGACTGCAGCAAATTACAGGAGGACATTAATAAACTTCCAGAATGGGCATATAATTGGCAAATGAAGTTCAATGCAGATAAATGTGAGGAAATACATTTTGGTGGGAAGGTCACTTATTACATGGAGGGAGAGAGTCTAGGTGGGGAAGAGGAACAAAGGGATCTCGGAGTAGATACACAACTTGCTCAAAATTGCGACACAGGTTAGCAAGGCCATAAAAAAAAATCAAACCAAGCACTAGGGTTTATTTCTAGAAGTATAGAATTGAAAAGTAGGGAGGTTATGCAAAACCTGTATCAAACCTTGGTTAGACCACACTTTGAGTACTGCATACAGTTCTGGTCTCCATATTATAAAAATAAGAGCCTCTGGAGAGGGTGCAGAGAAGATTTATAAGGATGATACCAGTGGGTGATATCAGGAAAGGATGAACAGGCTGGATCTCTTTTCTCTTGAAAAAAGGCTGAGGGGTGACCTAATAGGGTCTTTAAAATTATGGAAGGTTTTGATAAGATTGGATAGAGAGAGAATGTTCCCATTTGTGGGGAGGAGAATAACTTGAGGCCATCGATATAAGATAGTGACCAAGAAATCCAAGAGGGAATTCAGAAGAAAATTCTTTACCCAAAGAGTGCTGAGAATGTGGAACTCGCTCCCACAGGGAGTGGTTGAAGCAAATGGTATAGGGAAGGCTAAACAAGCATATGAGGGAGAAGGGAATAGAGGGTTATGAAAATAAATTTAGATGAGGAAAGACAGGAGGAAGTTCAAGTGGAACATAACTGTATCAGCCGTTTGAGTCTGAAGGTTGTGGGTTGAAATCCCACTCGAGGGACTTGAGTACATAAATGCAGTCTGACACTCAAGTGCAATGGAGAGGGAGTGCTGCTCTGTCAGAGGAGCCGTCTTTCGGATGAGACGTTAAACCGAGGCCCTGTCTGCTCTCTCTCAGGTGGATGTGAAAGATCCCATGGCTTTTTGAAGAAGAGCAGGAGTTAACCCCGGTGTCCTGGTCAATATTTATCCCTCAATCAACATAACAAAATAATTATCCAGTCATTATCACATTGCCATTTGTGGGAGCTTGCTGTGTGCAAATTGGCTTCCATGCTTCCCACATTACAAGTGACTGCACTCCAAAAGTACTTCATTGGCTGTAAAACGCTTTGAGACGAACGGTGGTCACAAGAGGTGCTACATAAATGCAAGTTTTCTTACTTTTTAAACACCGGCATGGACTGGTTAGGCCGAATATCCTATGTAATGTCAGGCTCTGACCTTACCCCTACCCCCCCGCGAGCCCCAGGGACCTTACCCCCACCCCCCCGTGAGCCCCAGGGACCTTACCCCCACCCAACCCCCCCGTGAGCCACAGGGACCTAGCCCCAGAGGCAGACCCCTATCCCCAGCACCCTGAGCCCCAGAGGCAGACCTCTATCCCCAGCACCCTGAGCCCCAGGGACCTAGCCCCAGAGGCAGACCTCTATCCCCAGCACCCTGAGCCCCAGGGACCTAGCCCCAGAGGCAGACCTCTATCCCCAGCACCCTGAGCCCCAGAGGCAGACCCCTATCCCCAGCCCCCTGAGCCCCAGAAACCTGCCCCCTAAGCTCCCCAAGCCCCAGGACCTAGCCCCAGAAGCAGACCCTTATCCCCAGCCCCCTGAACTCCCCGAGCCCCAGGACCTAACCCCAGAAGCAGACCCTATCCCCAGCCCCCTGACCTAGCCCCAGAGGCAGACCCCTATCCCCAGCCCCCTGAGCCCCAGGACCTAGCCCCAGAAGCAGACCCTTATCCCCAGCCCCCTGAACTCCCCGAGCCCCAGGACCTAACCCCAGAAGCAGACCCTATTCCCAGCCCCCTGACCTAGCCCCAGAGGCAGACCCCTATCCCCAGCCCCCTGAGCCCCAGAGCCAGACCCCTATCCCCAGCCCCCTGAGCCCCAGGACCTAGCCCCAGAGGCAGACCTCTATCCCCAGCCCCCTGAGCCCCAGGACCTAGCCCCAGAGCCAGACCCCTGTCCCCAGCCCCCTGAGCCCCAGGACATGGCCCCAGAGGCAGACCCCTATCCCCAGCCCCCAGACCGGGAGTGGGGTGACAGGTCCCACTGGGGCGGTACGGGCTCCGGAACCGGTGTCTCTCACCTCTCAGCACCGCCCGGGCGGCGCTCTCCTGCCGGTCCGAGCGGAACGACTGGAAGCCGAAGACGTGTGTGAGGGCAGAGTGGACTGTGTCCCGGGAGCCCGAGCCCGAGGCCATCCCTCGGGCACCCGCCGGCACGCACAGCCCGGCCTGACGTCAGCACGCTCCGCTGCGTGTCGCACACTGTGATGTCACAGCCCGGTCCGGTGGAGAAACGCGCACAGAATGCGCCGAGCAATGGCGGCCAAGCGCAATGTACTTTTCACCCTGACCGCGTATGCCGGCGATTCGGACTCCGACACCGACACCGAGACAGGTGAGGCCCGGGGAAGCAGCGGGGCCTTGGCACTGCGAGCCAGGCCACGACCTGGGCCAAACTATTCACCGTCACCGGGCCACGGTCAGTACATCACGCCGGCTTTCCCTACCCTGCAGGGGTCCTTGGAGTCTGATTGAACAAGTCTCCTGGACACCCCGGCAGCAAAATCACTGGGGCTTTAACAAAATTAATGTCTATTAGTTACAGAAATGTTAGAAATGGGGCTAAAAAGGTTGTGAGGCTATGCAGGACAGGTGGAGGTGGGAGGTCAGGCAATGAAACCGCCAGGAATAGGTCCCAGCGGAGTTGGCGACTTGACCATAACCCGGTCATTCAGCCCGACCGACTACCTGCCTCTCTTCCGTGGTTACATTCGTGCCGGGCTGTCCCTGGAGATGGGCAACGGAGGGATTGGAGTGCATCATCACCCCCGGCAACCAAATTTTAATTTGATTTATTAAGGTTTCTTTAAACGTTTTTTTCTGTTAATTTACAGGTTTATTGCTTGTTTATTTAATTGCCGATATTTAAAAGAGTTGTACGTCACCTGAACACATCATCAGGGCTCAGAAATACAGTGGATAGGTACAGGTCGATCACTGTGTAACACTGGGGTACAGGTCTGCCACTGTATAACACTGTGGTACAATACTGGTGGGTACAGGTCTGTCACTATAACACTGGGGTACAATACTGGTGGGTACAGGACTTTCACTGTATAACACTGGGGTACAATACTAGTGGGTACAGGACTGTCACTGTATAACACTGGGGTACAGTACTGGTGGGTACAGGTCTGTCACTGACACTGGGGTACAGTACTGGTGGATGCAGCTCTGTCATTGACTCGTGCTGGGGTATGGTACTGGTGGGTACAGATCTGTCACTAACACGGGTACAGCACTGGTGGGTACAGGTCTGTCATGTATAACACTGGGGTACAGTACAGTTGGATTTAGATCTGTCATTGTATAACACTGGGTTACGGTACTGGTGGATACAGGACTATCACTATGACACTGGGGTACAGGCCTACTGCTGTATAAAGCTATAGTACAGTGCTGGTGGATGCAGCTCTGTCACTGACTAGTGCTGGGGTACGATACTGGTGGGTACAGATCTGTCACTAACACGGGTACAGCACTGGTGGGTACAGGTCTGACACTGTGTAACACTGGGGTACGTAACTGTATAGCACTTGGGTACAGTACTGGTGGGTACAGGTCTGTCACTGTATAACACTGGGGTACAGTACTGGTGGGTACAGGCCTGTCACTGTATAACACTGCAGTACAGTACTGGTGGGTACGGGTCTGTCACTGTATAACACTGGGATACAGTACTGGTGGGTACAGGTCTGTCACTGTTTGACCGTGTCCTCTCTGTGTCAGGTGCAAAAGGAGGGCTGGTGTCTGCTGGATATGGGGACGATGATATCAGCAGGATGGAGGAGGCGGATGAGCTGGATGAAGAGGATGAGAGCAGCAGTCCACTGGTGAGTGAGAAGTGAGAGGGAACCTTCCCAAAAATCTCTGCCTTTTAATTCCCTCTGATTTCAGGATGAACACTGTCTGCAATGGAGTGGCTTGCTGTTTTCTCTTGTTCAATACAATGAGCTGAATCTTTCCACGACTGTTTCAGTTAATGTGGGACTGGCTGAGGAAGCTATTTCTCGGGTATGTATGTACCAGTTGTCAGGGCTATGGAACTGTAACTGGGAAACACGTTTCTGGAGGCAATCAGACAGGCGGGGATCAGGAAATGGAAATATTTATCTTTGTGAATTGAGGATATTATGAGCATCCCTGCATGATTCTGCTTTATTTTAACAACAACAACAACTTGTATTTATATAGCGCCTTTAACATAGTGAAACATTCCTAGGCGCTTCACAGGAGTATTATGCGCTAAAAAATTGACACTGAGCCGCATAAGTAGAAACTAGCCCAGGTTAGTCAAAGATGTATGTTTTAATGAGCATCTTGAAGAAGGAGGAGAGGTTTAGGCAGGGAGTTCCAGAGCTTCGGGCCGAGGCAACAGAAGGCACGGCCACCACTAGTTGAGCGATTACAATCAGGAATGCTCAGGAGGGCAGAATTAGAGAAGCGCAGACATGGGGGGTGGGTGTTGTGAGGCTGGAGGAGATTACAGAGATAGGAAGGGGTGAGGCCATGGAGGGATTTGAAAATAAGAATGAGAATTTTGAAATCGAGGCATTGCTTAACCAGAAGCCAATGTGGGTCAGTGAGCACAGGGGTGATGGGTAAGCAGGACTTGGTGCGAGTAAGGACACGGAGCTGCTGAGTTTTGGATCATCTCTAGTTTACGTAGGGTAGAATGTGGGAGGCCAGCCAGGAGTGCGTTGGAATAGTCAAGTCTAGAGGTAACAAAGGCATGGATGAGGGTTTTAGCAGCGGATGAGCTGAGGCAAGGACGGAGACTGCACTAAAGGGAAGTGCTTGAAATGAGTTAATATAGAATCTAGTTTAAGTTGCGAGGTTGTATTTAAGGAGGAACAATATGCAAGGGAGGACTGAACTTGGTAGTGCAGGACCTTCAGAGCTCAATCCAGCTTCACAGACTGCTCGCTTTCCCGAAAAGTACACCCTTCAGACGAGCAAGTGTGAGATTGGTTAGAGTCACTCGTTGTCTCCTTTTGTGTGGTAATGTTGCTCAACAATATTTCCCGATGCAATGCTACACATGGACAATGAGAAGGAGTCAGACACAGAAGGGCTGGGAGGTGGAGGGGATGGAGAGTATCTTTCCCGAGAATGTTCTATTCTGCTCTGTTGAAAGTCTCGTGAGTAAAGGCACTGGACCCTGTGACGCTGAGCCAAATAGACCCGGAGTTCGCAGATTCACTCCCCCATCAACTGATGTCTGATACTGCAACTGTTGTGCTGCAGTTTGCGCCAATCCTCATAGAGTAGAGAGGCTGGGAAGAACGCAGTGTTGGTTTTGCTCCCGGTCATTATTCAGTGACCCCTGTTAGAAATTGGTCATTCAGTGTGGGCAGGATTGAGTTTGGTTGTGATGCTCCTTATAGTTGAATAACCTGCCATCTGGACTCGCATGGAAATAGTCAGTAGGGTGAGGTACTGGAGGGCAACTTATGCCCATGGCATCCGCATCCCAACATAAAGTCAGTGCCTTCACTGGCAGGGAATCTCCTGTTGGCTGCAGTGAGAGCGATTTGTCAAACTGTGGTTCACTGGCTCCAGCGCTGTGTGCAATATTGATGTGTTACCCCGGTATTGAGCCTGAGAGTTGATATCGTAGATGCCTTTATTATTTTAAACTTCATTTAATATTGGCACGGCTGTTTCATTCAAACGTGAATGAAACAGCCCCCCACGTTCCTGCCAAAGGCCCATGCCTCTTCTCCATCTCTTCCAACAACTTGCATTTATACAAAGCTTTTAACGTAGAGTACTGCATGCAGTTCTGCTCACCACATTACAGGAAGGACATGATTACAGAGGAGATTTACGAGGATGTTGCCGGGAGTGGAGAATCTTAGCTATGAGGACAGATTGGATAGGCTGGGGTTGTTTTCCTTGGAACAGAGGAGGCTGAGGGAAACCTCATTGAGGTGTATAAAATTATGAGGGGCCTAGATATAGTGGATAGGAAGGACCTATTTCCCTTGGCAGAGGGGTCCACAACCAGGGGCATAGATTTAAAGTAATTGGTAGAAGGTTTAGAGGGGATTTGAGGGGAAATTTCTTCACGCAGAGGATTGTAGGAGTCTGGAACTCACTGCCTAAAAGGGTGGTAGAGGCAGAAACCCTCACCATATTTAAAAAGTACTTGGATGTGCACCTGAAGTGCCGTAACCTGCAGGGTTACGGACCTAGAGCTGGAAAGTAGGATTAGGCTGGATAGCTCTTTGTCAGCCGGCACGGACACGATGAACTGAAATGGCCTCCTTCCATGCTGTCAATTTCTATGATTCTAGTAAAACGTCCCAAGGCGTTTCACAGGAGCTGATCAGACAAAAATTGCCACCGAGTCAAAGAAGGAGACATTAGGACAGATGACCAAAAGCTTGAGACAGTGGCCAGCGGAGGAGTGGAGTTGGTATATTGCTTTCCCAGGATAGGAAACTGGGGCAGTCTGTGCAGGAAGGGGAAGTTTATTCAGGTTTTTAATTCCTGACTGTTTATTTTGCGATCCCTGGAGCCTGTGTGCAGCGTTGCTTGTGCTAGAACCAGGGCTACTCTTTTTTTTCTCCGTTATTGCAACGGGTTTATTGAATCCGCCATTGCTGGGGATCCTGGGCAGGGTGTGCTCCAGAAACCTGTTTGTATCTGGCATCCATGGTGTATCTGGATTCCGTTAAATGGGTGTCTGCCTGCAACTAGATTTTGTTCCGTCTGCCTCTGTGACTGTCGCTCTGCACGGCTTCAGTCTGATAGCTTTATCACAAAAAGTTAGCATACAGGCACAGCAAGTAATTAGGAAGGCAAATGGAATGTTGGCCTTTATTGCAAGGGGGATGGAGTATAAAAGTAGGGAAGTCCTGCTACAACTGCACAGGGTATTGGTGAGGCCACACCTGGAATACTGCGTACAGTTTTGGTCTCCGTATTTAAGGAAGGATCATCATAGGCAGTCCCTCGGAATCGAGGAAGACTTCCTTCCACTCTTGAAGTGAGTTCTTTGGTGGCTGAACAGTCCAATACGAGAGCCACAGACTCTGTCACAGGTGGGACAGATAGTCGTTGAGGGAAAGGGTGGGTGGGACTGGTTTGCCGCACACTCTCCGCTGTCTGCGCTTGATTTCTGCATGCTCTCGGCATTGAGACTTGAGGTGCTCAGCGCCCTCTCGGGTGCACTTCCTCCACTTAGGGCGGTCTTGGGCCAGGGACTCCCAGGTGTCGGTGGGTATGTCGCACTTTATCAGGGAGGCTTTGAGGATGTCCTTGTAGCGTTTCCGCTGCCCACCTTTAGCTCGTTTGCCGTGAAGGAGCTCCGAGTCTGGGTGTTGTGTAATGAGAGAGGATTAATTAGCAATCTCGTTGTGCGAGGCCCCTTGATGAAGAGTGACCATAATATGGTGGAATTCTACATTAGGATGGAGAATGAAACAGTCAATTCAGAGACTATGGTCCAGAACTTAAAGAAGGGTAACTTTGAAGGTATGAGGCGTGAATTGGCTAGGATAGATTGGCGAATGATACTTAAGGGGTTGACAGTGGATGGGCAATGGCAGACATTTAGAGACCGCATGGATGAACTACAACAATTGTACATCCCTGTTTGGCGTAAAAATAAAAAAGGGAAGGTGGCTCAACCGTGGCTATCAAGGGAAATCAGGGATAGTATTAAAGCCAAGGAAGTGGCATACAAATTGGCCAGAAATAGCAGCGAACCCGGGGACTGGGAGAAATTTAGAACTCAGCAGAGGAGGACAAAGGGTTTGATTAGGGCAGGGAAAATAGTGTACGAGAGGAAGCTTGCAGGGAACATTAAAACGGACTGCAAAAGCTTCTATAGATATGTAAAGAGAAAAAGGTTAGTAAAGACAAACGTAGGTTCCCTGCAGTCAGAATCAGGGGAAGTCATAACGGGGAACAAAGAAATGGCAGACCAATTGAACAAGTACTTTGGTTCGGTATTCACTAAGGAGGACATAAACAACCTTCCGGATATAAAAGGGGTCAGTGGGTCTAGTAAGAAGGAGGAACTGAGGGAAATCCTTATTCGTCGGGAAATTGATGGGATTGAAGGCCGATAAATCCCCAGGGCCTGATAGTCTGCATCCCAGAGTACTTAAGGAGGTGGCCTTGGAAATAGCGGATGCATTGACAGTCATTTTCCAACATTCCATTGACTCTGGATCAGTTCCTTTGGAGTGGAGGGTAGTCAATGTAACCCCACTTTTTAAAAAAGAGGAAGGGAGAAAACAGGGAATTATAGACCGGTCAGCCTGACATCGGTAGTGGGTAAAATGGAATCAGTTATTAAGGATGTCATAGCAGCGCATTTGGAAAGAGGTGACATGATAGGTCCAAGTCAGCATGGATTTGTGAAAGGGAAATCATGCTTGACAAATCTTCTGGAATTTTTTGAGGATGTTTCCAGTAGAGTGGACAAGGGAGAACCAGTTGATGTGGTGTATTTGGACTTTCAGAAGGCTTTCGACAAGGTCCCACACAAGAATTAATGTGCAAAGTTAAAGCACATGGGATTGGGGGTAGTGTGCTGACGTGGATTGAGAACTGGTTGGCAGACAGGAAGCAAAGAGTAGGAGTAAATGGGTACTTTTCAGAATGGCCGGCAGTGACTAGTGGGGTACCGCAAGGTTCTGTGCTGGGGCCCCAGCTGTTTACATTGTACATTAATGATTTAGACGAGGGGATTAAATGTAGTATCTCCAAATTTGCGGATGACACTAAGTTGGGTGGCAGTGTGAGCTGCAAGGAGGATGCTATGAGGCAGCAGAGTGACTTGGATAGGTTAGGTGAGTGGGCAGATGCATGGCAGATGAAATATAATGTGGATAAATGTGAGGTTATCCACTTTGGTGTTAAAAACAGAGACACAGGCTATTATCTGAATAGTGACAGATTAGGAAAAGGGGAGATGCAACGAGGCCTGGGTGTCATGGTACATCAGTCATTGAAGGTTGACATGCAGGTACAGCAGGCGGTTAAGAAAGCAAATGGCATGTTGGCCTTCATAGCGAGGGGATTTGAGTACAGGGGCAGGGAGGTGTTACTACAGTTGTACAGGGCCTTGGTGAGGCCACACCTGGAGTATTGTGCACAGTTTCGGTCTCCTAACTTGAGGAAGGACATTCTTGCTGTTGAGGGAGTGCAGCAAAGGTTCACCAGACTGATTCCTCGGGATGGCGGGATTGACATATCAAGAAAGACTGGATCAACTGGGCTTGTATTCACTGGAGTTCAGAAGAATGAGAGGGGATCTCATAGAAACGTTTAAAATTCTGACGGGTTTAGACAGGTTAGATGCAGGAAGAATGTTCCCAATGTTGAGGAAGTCCAGAACCAAGGGTCACAGTCTAAGGATAAGCGGTAAGCCATTTAGGACCGAGATGAGGAGAAACTTCTTCACCCAGAGAGTGGTGAACCTGTGGAATTCTCGACCACAGAAAGTTGTTGAGGCCAATTCACTAAATATATTCAAAAAGGAGTTAGATGTAGTCCTTACTACTAGGGGGATCAAGGGGTATGGCGTGAAAGCAGGAATGGGGTACTGAAGTTGCATGTTCAGCCATGAACTCATTGAATGGCGGTGCAGGCTCGAAGGGCCGAATATCCTACTCCACCTATATTCTATGTTTCTATGAGTAGAGCACTTGCTTTGGGAGTATCGTATCTGGCATGCGAACTATGTGGCCTGCCCAGCGGAGCTGATCGAGTGCGGTCAGTGCTTCAATGCTGGGGATGTTAGCCTGGATGTTGGTGCGCCTGTCCTCCCAGGGGATTTGTAGGATCTTGCGGAGACATCGTTGATAATATTTCTCCAGCGACTTGAGGTGTCTGCTGTACATGGTCCATGTTTGTGAGCCATACAGGAGGGCAGATATTGCTACAGCCCTGTAGCCCTGTGGCAGTTTTGAGGGCCTGATCTTCAAACACTCTTTTCCTCAGGCGGCCAAAGGCTGCACTGGCGTACTGGAGGCAGTGTTGGATCTCGTCGTCTATGCCTCCTCTTGTTGATAGGAGGCTCCCGAGATATGGGAAGTGTCCACGGTGTCCAAGGCTGCACCGTGGATCTTGATGACTGGGGGAGGGAGTGCTGTGTGGTGAGGACCTTTGTCTTACGGATGTTTAGGGTAAGGCCCATGCTTTCGTACACCTCAGTAAATACGTCGACTATGTCCTGGAGTTCAGCCTCTGTACGTGCGCAGGCGTCGTCCACGTACTGTAGCTCGCCGACAGAGGTTGGCGTGGTCTTGGACCTGGCCTGGAGACGGCGCAGGTTGAACAGGTTCCCACTAATTCTGTAGTTTAGTTCCACTACAGCGGGGAGCTTGTTGACTGTGAGGTGGGACATGGCGGTGAGAAAGATTGAGAAGAGGGTTGAGGCGATGACGCAGCCTGTTTGACCCCGGTCCGGACGTGGATTGGGCCTGTGATGGATCCGTTGGTAAGGATCACGGCCTGCATGTCGTCGTGAAGCAGGCGGAGAATGGTGACGAACTTTTGGGGGCATGCGAAACGGAGGAGGACGCTCCATAGACTCTCGTGGTCGACAGTGTCAGAGGTCTTTGTGAAGTCGAAGAAGGCCATGTATAAGGGCTGGTGTTGTTCCCTGCATTTTTCCTATAGCTGTCACCATGCAAAAATCATGTCTGTTGTGCCCCGTAGGGGACAAAATCCGCACTGTGATTCCGGGAGGAGCTCCTCGGCCACGGGAAAAAGACGGTTGAGGAAGACTCTAGCGACGACTTTCCCAGTGGCTGATTGCAGAGGCAATCCTCTGTAGTTGCCTAAGGAAGGATATACTTGCATTGGAGGCAGTTCAGAGAAGGTTCATTAGGTTGATTCCTGAGATGAAGGGGCTGTTTTATGAAGAAAGGTTGAGCAGGTTGGACCTATGCTTATTGGAGTTTAGGAGAATGAGATGATATTGAAACATAAGATTCTGAGAGGGCTTGACAGGACAGATGCCGAGAGGATGTTTCCCCTCGTGGGGGAAACTAGAACTAGGGGCATAGTTTCAGAATAAGGGGGTCACCCATTTAAAATGGAGATGAGGAACAATTTCTTCTGAGTATTGTGAATCTGTGGAATTCTCTGTCCCAGAGAGCTGTGGAGGCTGGGTCATTGAATATGTTTAAAGTGGAGATAGACACATTTTTGAGCGATAAGGGAGTCGAGGGTTATGGGGAGTGACAGGGAAGTGGAGCTGAGTCCATGATCAGATCAGCCATGATCTTATTGAATGGCAGAGCAGGCTTAAGGGGCCAAATGGCCTCCTCCTGCTCCTATTTCTTGTGTTCTTATGTTCTGCCCTGTGGCCCGAGTGATCGCTTTAACCGTGTAAATTCTTGTCTTATAGGAAGGTGAAGATTCAGAGACAGAGCTGCTGGAGATGGATGGTGTAAAGGTACCGTTGTAATTTCACACATTAACAACATAACCGTCTGGGGGCAGAGGGGGGGGGGGGTGCGGGAGGACGAAGGAGCGGGGGCTCACAAACCTGGCCTGAATGTGGAGCATTCAGACAGAGGTGCGCCGTGGATGGGGCAGGGTCAGGCCCGTCTCCCACCCAGCGCCCATTCCACTTCCAATGGGAGAGATGTCAGGCAGAGATATTTGTATATGTTGTGTGTTATTGGAACTCCTGAGCAGTAATCTGATGTAAGTTGTGGCATTTCATTCAAAAGAATGAGATGATCTTATTGAAACATAAGATTCTGAGAGGGCTTGACAGGGCAGATGCTGAGAGGATGTTTCCCCCCCGTGGGGGAATCTAGAACTAGGGGGCATAGTTTCAGAATAAGGGGGTCACCCATTTAAAATGGAGATGAGGAAGAATTTCTTCTGAGTGTTGTGAAGCTGTGGAGGCTGGGTCATTGAATATGTTTAAAGTGGAGATAGACACATTTTTGAGCGATAAGGGAGTCGAGGGTTATGGGGAGCGGGCAGGGAAGTGGAGCTGAGTCCACGATCAAATCAGCCGTGATCTTATTGAATGGCAGAGCAGGCTCAAGGGGCCAAATGGCCTGAAGGAGCGTCTTAAAGGAGGGAAAAGAGGTGGAGAGGTTTAGGCAGGGCGTTCCAGAGCTTGGGACCTAGGCAATAGAAGGCAAGGCCACCAATGGTTGAGCCATTATAATCAGGGATGCTCAAGAGGACAGAATTAGAGGAGCGCAGACATCTCGGGGTTTTGGAGGAGATTACAGAGTTTGAAAATATGGACGAAAATTTTGAAATTGAGGCATTGCTTAACCAGAAGCCAATGTAGGTCAGCGAGCACAGGGGTGAGGGGTGAGCAGGATTTGGTGCGAGTTAGGACACGGGCAGCTGAGTTTTGGATGACCTCTAGTTTACGGAGGGTAGAATGTGGGAGGCCGGCCAGGAGTGTGTTGGAATAGTCAAGTCTAGAGGTAACAAAGGCATGGATGAGGGTTTCAGCAACATGTGAGCTGAGGCAGGGGCGGAGACGGACGATGTTACGGTGGTGGAAATAGGCGGTCTTAGTTACGCTGCGGAAATGTGGTCAAATATAACACCAAGGTTGCGAACAGTGTGGTCAGCCTCAGACAGAAGTTAGGGAGAGGGATGGAGTCAGTGTCTAGGGAACGGAGTTTGTGGCGGGGACCGAAAACAATGGCTTCGGTCTTCCCAATATTCAATTGGAGAAAATTTCTGCTCATCCAGAACTGGATGTCGGACAAGCAGTCATTTACGGACACTGATGGGCAGGATAAGACTCTGGTCCATCCAACCTGTCCCACACAATTGCGATACCATGTGCCACTGAATCCATCAAACAAAGGTAGCTCAATGGGAGAGTCCTATCCTTTACTTTTGGGATCTAAGGTGGAGAGTGCAGCACAGAGCACTAACCGTCCAATAGGTTTTTAATTTGCTTCACAGACTCCCAGGCCACTCGTAACTTTTGGGGCCTGAAGGAGTTCAGGTTCCACATCTATGAGTGTGATGGGTTGCAGCCCCTGTTCCACTATTTAGAGCTACAGTACTCGTGGGTAACTCCTCAGCTCCTCAATTTCTGGCTGCATTTCAGTATTGCGCTCCTGATCTTTGGCCACCAGGTGCGGAGGAGAGCGGAAAAGTCGGCAGAACTCCAGGCTTGCTCCTGGGCCTGGCCAAGGTGGCCATCCACAGGTCAAGGTTAGACACAGCCCATGGTGGCTGCCTGCCTCTTTTCCACAGCTCTGTCCACCAGCATACTCTGTCCATTTGGCATACTTGAGACGTTCTGCGACTGGTGGGCACCGCAGGGACTAAAGTGTTTGGACACGGGCAATAATATTATTACCTAAGTTATAAATTTTCTTTGTCTGTTGACCTAGCTTTCTATTAGTTGTGCCCCTTTAAAAGGGGAAACTTTAATTTTTGTTTGGTGGCTGTGCCTTCTGTTGCCTATGCCCCAAACTCTGGAATCCCCTCCCTAAACCTCTCCGCCTCGCTACCTCTCTCATCCTTTAAGATGCTCCTTAAAACCTACCTCTTTGACCAAACTTTTGTCGCCTGTCCTAATATCGCCTTAGTCCTTATGTGGCTCGGTGTCGAATTTTGCTTTATAACACTCCTGTGAAGCGCCTCGAGACATTTTACTATGTTAAAGGCACTATATAAATATGAGTATTAATTAAGAAATCTGTTTCTCACAGACTACAGTATGTAGCAGACACAGAAAATGATATATTCATTTAATTTGTTACGTTTCCTTTGTTTTGTATAATTTGGGCATTTATCTGTGTTGGAATTTTATTTTGATTGATGACACAGGGGCAACCTAGTGTCACTATAATCGCCCAATCAGTGGAGGAGAAACCTGTTTCCATAGTAACTCATGATGTTCCGCTGCCTGACCTGGGGCTCTATAACAATGACCAAAAATTAGTCCCTGCCCATCAGCTCAGTCCACTTGAACCATGACCATAAAGCGGCCCAGGATAACCAGCTGCTGCCTGGACCAGCCCTTCAGACAGCAGGTGGAGGGAGGGAAGAAGACGCAGAAAGAGATGTATATAAAGGCAGAGAAGCAACTCGCATTTATATAGCACTCCTTGTGCGCAGGAAGACATCCGAATGCTTCAGGGCAGGAAGTGAACAGATTCAGTCGGCAACGAGCGCGGGGAAAGGGAGAGGCGAGGTGACACGGTGGGGAGAAACTGGGTAATGTTCCAGAACAAAGGGCACAGTGGATGTGTGAGCAGCGGCCAACGCTGGATCAGAGTACAGCCTCGTTGAATGTTGTATTGTGAGGGCGGGTGTGCACGTCAGCATCTCATTGGAGATGATCCTTATATGGGGCAGGGGACAACCTTCCGAGATGTCTTGATCTCACTGTGTGATATTCCTATCAAATGGAAGGTATGTATGTCAGATATGGCATTTGTCTCATTGCCCTCATGGTTCCTGGGGTCCTGTGCAAAATGAGTTTGGGCAGTCTCTGCAAATAGTGACACAGTCCCCGGGACCCCCTGCTAACAGTCCCTGGGACTCCTTGCAAATAGGGTGCATAGCTCAGCATTCATTTATGACTCTTAAATTATTTATTGGATCTTTGCTGGTGGTCCCAGTGCACCCACAGCCATCACGCTGCAGTGAATATGCATTACAGTCTAGTATGCTGAAGGCACTAATGTGCATCTGTATGTTCTTGTGGAACAAAAGGTGGTCTATTATGTTAATGTTAATCATCCCTTATCGCTGGCTGGATAGGTGTTAGCTTATTTGCACTGTTTCTGGCTGATTGACACTCCATTTTCACATAACCTGATTGCTGATTGGGTCCCCTTGGAGCATAAGCCACACCCAGAAGTTTATCTGGAGTTTGTAATTGGAGGATGTGTTTATTTGTACTAATAAAATGGCCGCCGTGTCTCTGATTGGCTCTCCATTATCACATGTTGATTTGTCCCCTTGGAGAATAAGCCATACCCTGAAGTTTCTCTGGAATACGTAACTGGAACCGCTCAGCCCAAGCTCTGACTGACTTTGCAAATTGTAATTTGATCCATTCTGACTTCAGAAGCCAAAGAGGACAGATATCGAACAACCCAGCAAAAGCCAGCGACTTCCAGCCGAAGTCCCTTACCCCAGTGCAAGAACTTGACCTTGCCCCCCACCATAGATGGGGCATTGTGCGTGGGTCCCGGATTGTTAACAGGTTTATTGGGTCATCGTCATAGGCAGTCACTTAGAATCAAGGAAGACTTGCTTTCACTCTAAAAATGAGTCCTTAGGTGGCTGAACAGTCCAATACAAGAACCACAGTCCCTGTCACAGGTGGGACAGACAGTGGTTGAGGGAAGGGTGGGTGGGACAGGTTTGCCGCACGCTCTTTCAGCTGCCTGCGCTTGATTTCTGCATGATCTCGGCGATAAGACTCGAGGTGCTCAGCGCCCTCCCGGATGCACTTCCTCCACTTAGGGCGGTCTTTGGCCAGGGACTCCCAGGTGTCGGTGGGGATGTTGCACTTTTATCAGGGAGGCTTTGAGGGTGTCCCTGTAACGTTTCCTCTGCCAACCTTTGGCTCGTTTGCCGTGAAGGAGTTCCGAGTAGAGCGCTTGCTTTGGGAGTCTCGTGTCTGGCACTCGAACAGTGAGGCCTTCCCAGCGGAGCTGATCAAGTGTGGTCAGTGCTTCAATGCTGGGGATGTTGGCCTGGTTGAGGACGCTAACGTTGGTGCGTCTGTCCTCCCAGGGGATTTGTAGGATCTTGCAGAGACATCCAGTGACTTGAGGTGTCTACTGTATATGGTCCATGTCTCTGAGCCATACAGGAGGGTTATTGGGTATGAAATTTATTGGGTGTGAAGTGAATAGTGACACTGACTTCTGGATTTCATCCACTCCAACGATGTCCCTGACGCACCAAGCTTTCTGTGATAAGTCTCCCCCGAGTTCCGTATTCTCCCCCCCCCCCCCCCGTGTGTCTCTCTCTCTCTCCCCTCCCCCCCCCCCCCCCCCATGTCCTCTCTCTCTCTCTCTCTCTCTCTCTCTCTCTCTCTCTCTCTCTCTCTCTCTCTCCCCCTCTCTCTCTCTCTCTCTCTCTCCTCTCTTTCCCCCTCCCCCATGTCTCTCTCTTCTTCCCCCCCCCCCCCACCCCGCCATGTCTCTCTCTATCCGGTCCCGTGTCTCTCTCTCTCTCTCGCTCTCACCCCCCTCCCACCAACCCCATGCCCCCATGTCTCTCTCTTCTCTCACTCCTCCCCCCGCCCCCCCCTCCCCCAGCCCAGTTACCTGATCTTCTACTCCTGCCCCCCCACCCCCAGCCCAGATTCCTGATATACTCTCTGCCCTCCCCATCCCCACCACCCACCTCCCCACCCAAAGTTCCTGATCTCTTCCCCACAAGCTCCTACCCCCACCCCTAAGTTTCTGACATTCTCTCCCCGCCTATGTGTCTGATCTGCCCCCCACCCCGACCCGTATTCCTGTCCTCCTCCCCAGCCCAAGTTCCTGACCTTTGCCCTCCCACCCTGGCTTCTCGACCTTATCCCCCCGCAACAAGTTCCTGACCCCCCCGCCCCCAGATGGGACATTGTGTGTGGGTCACGGATTGTTAACAGGTTTATTGGGTATGAAGTGAATAGTGACAGTGTCGTGACTTCCGGATTTCATCCAGTCCAATGATCAATGATATCATTTGCCACACTCGCACCGAGTTTTCCATGAAATCAACCGGGTGTCGGGGGAGAAAAAACGTGGTGCGGGTGTAAAGGGGGTAGAGTTGGAAGAATGTGATCCGTCTTATTCTCTCCACCACTTTCTCTCTCCCCCCCAGCCTCTCTCACTGCCCCAGTCTCTCTTTCAGTAGGCTGCGAAAATGTTTGGATAATCACAGCGATCTTCTTGGCAAAAGTCCTCGAGATAACCCAGTAGCAGGCTCAGGCTTGAGCAGCAATGAGCTCCAGGTTCGGCACCGTGGTTTGACCCAACTTCCGTCTCCCTCGTATATCGTACTGTGCATGCGCGATCGCATTGAACGCACATGCGCAAAAAGGGGCGGAGTGCATGGTGTGCAGGCGCAGGACACAAAAATGTTCGTGCAGACAATCAATCCATTGTTTTTCCATTTAGCATCTTAAGATTTAGCCTCGGGTGAGCAAACACTGGTAGCTGACTGTGAATGTTTTCGGATTACTGCCCTCAGGAATATACTTTCAGAAGGAGTTCTTTGAGGATGTAACGAAGAAGGTGGATAAAGGGGAACCAGTGAATGTGGTGTATTTGGACTTCCAGAAGGCCAAGTTGCCACATAAAAGGTTACTGCACAAGATAAAAGTTCACAGGGTTGGGGGTAATAAATTAGCATCGATAGAGGATTGGCTAACTAGCGGAGAACAGAGATTCGGGATAAATGGTTCATTCTCTGGTTGGCAATCAGTAACGAGTGGGGCGTCGCAGGGATCAGTGCTGGGACCCCAACTATTTACAATCTATATTAACGACTTCGAAGAAGTGACTGAGTGTAACGTAGCCAAGTTTGCTGATGATACAATTATGGGAGGAAAAGAAATGTGTGAGGAGGACACAAAAAAATCTGCAAAAGGACATAGACAGGCTAAGTGAGTGGACAAAAATTTGGCAGATGGAGTATAATGTTGGAAAGTGTGAGGTCATGCACTTTGGCAGAAAAAAATCAAAGAGCACGTTATTATTTAAATGGAGAAAGATTGTAAAATGCCGCAGTACAGCGGGACCTGAGGGTACTTGTGCATGAAACGCAAAAGGATAGTATGCAGGTACAGCAAGTGATCAGGAAGGCCAATGGCATCTTGACCTTTATTGCAATATAGATGGAGTATAAAAGCAGGGAAATCTTGCTACAGCTATATAAGGTATTGGTGAGGCCACACCTGGAATACTGCGTGCAGTTTTGTTTTCCATATTTACGAAAGGATATACTTGCTTTGGGGGCAGTTCATAGAAACATAGAAAATAGGTGCAGGAGTAAGCCATTCGGCCCCTCGAGCCTGCGCCATCATTCAATAAGATCATGGTTGATCATTCCCTCAGTACCCCTTTCCTGCTTTCTCTCCATAACCCTTGATCCCTTTAGCCGTAAGGGCCATATCTAACTACCTCTTGAATATATCCAATGAACTGGCATCAACAACTCTCTGCGGTAGGGAATTCCACAAGTTAATAACTCTCTTGAGTGAAGAAGTTTCTCCTCATCTCAGTCCTAAATGGCCTACCCCTTATCCTAAGACTGTGTCCCCTGGTTCTGGACTTCCCCATCATCGGGAACAATCTTCCCGCATCTAACCTGTCCAGTCCCGTCAGAAACTTACAAGTTTCTATGAGATCCCCTCTCATCCTTCTAAACTCCAGTGTATAAAGGCCCAGTTGATCCAGTCTCTCCTCATATGTCAGTCCCACCATCCCTGGAATCAGTCTGGTGAACCTTCGCTGCATTCCCTCAATAGCAAGAACGTCCTTCCTCAGATTAGGAGACCAAAACTGAACACAATATTCCAAGTGAGGCCTCACCAAGGCCCTGTACAACTGCAGTAAGATCTCCCTGTTCCTATACTCAAATCCCCTAGCTGTGAAGGCCAACATACCATTTGCCTTCTTCACCGCCTGCTGTAGCTGCATGCCAACTTTCAATGACTGATGAACCATGACACCCAGGTCTCGTTGCACCTCCCCCTTTCCTAATCTGCTGCCATTCAGATAATATTCAGAGAAGGTTCACTCAGTTGATTCCGGGGATAAGGGGGTTGACTTATGAGGAAAGGTTGAGTAGGTTGGGCCTCTACTCATTGGAATTTAGAAGAATGAGAGGTGATCTTATTGAGACGTATAAGATTATAAGGGGGCTTGACAAGGTGGATGCAGAGAGGATGTTTCCACTGATGGGGGAGACTAGAACTAGAGGGCATGATCTTAGAATAAGGAGCCACCCATTTAAAACAGAGATGAGGGGAAATTTCTTCTCTGAGGGTTGTAGATCTGTGGAATTCGCTGCCTCAGAGAGCTGTGGAAGCTGGGACATTGAATAAATTTAAGACAGAAATAGACAGTTTCTTAAACGATAAGGGGTTATGGGGAACGGGCGGGGAAGTGGAGCTGAGTCCATGATCAGATCAGCCATGATCTTATTGAATGGCGGAGCAGGCTCGAGGAGCCCTATGGCCTACTCCTGCTCCTATTTCTTATGTTCTTATGTTCTTAGCGAGCATCAACCTCACAAGGGAGATGGGAAGGTTTCCACAGAGTTGCTGCTTCCAAATAGAATGAGAGGATTGGGCTCATTCTTATAAAAATAAAAATGCAAATTCTTACTCGTTCAGACTCTTCAACACAAATGAAGACTTCATTAATTAAATGAGGGTGTGGAGACTATATTTTAAATGTTTTGATATTGAACAGTAACTATACTGGCATTTCGCCCCGTGCAGTCAATTGATTAAAGGCTTCGTAGTGGTTCCGCACTTCCATCTTTTTCCTGTCTACCGCAGGTCTGCTCCGTGGTAACCACACAAAGTGATGGTTCTTCATTTTTGACATGTCAGTCAGTGAGTTGGAGGCGAGGCGGGACAGGACCAAAACGACAACAGTCGGAGTACCCGAGTACAGCGGGATGAATTCTCCAGCAACATGCAGTGGGTGGGCGATGGTTACACAATACAAACATACAAACCATGTGCGTCAAATTAATCCCAGTCACTTCATCATCATCATAGGCAGCTCCTCGAAACGAGGATGACTTGCTTCCACCTCAAAAAAGGATGAGTTCACAGGTGTTTCAATGAAGGACCTAATATTCCAGATCCCGAACTACATCCTCAAGGGTGGAAGATGCCTGTGCGTGGATTTTTTTAACGTGGGGTGGCCATTGCACTCCAGTCACCACACGGGCTTGACAGAGCTAGGTCTTTGTCCAGTGACAAGGATTAACCAAGACGACTGGAGACCAGCTGTGCTGCACGGACCTAGTGCGCACACAAATTGCAGTGTGGGCTGGCTCGTGCTGTCCCTGGGCCCCGATCACATCCCTCTACAGCCTCTTGCCACTCCTTCGCCCTGACCTCGCCGCTCCTGCTATATCTGCCCACGCTCCAACCACCGACCTGGACCTTAATGACGTCACTCTTCGCTGCCGTCGCCCTCCTACACCAGCTTGCATTGCTCCCTGGAGTGGCCTGCCTTCACGCTGCACCTGGGGCCTCCACGCTGCTCCTGTTATGGCACTTACAGCAGTGCTGTCTGCAGGAGTGATTGGCGGGGGAATTAACCACTCATCTGCATTCTGGTCGGGAATAGTGATGTTACTATTTTAATGGTATGATCATTTAAGTCTTTTTAATTCGTTTGCAAAATGTTGGGGTTTCCCTGAAGTTTCAAAAAAAAAGTGCTTGTTTTTACCCTTCAATTTGACCTCGTGCCAGCTGGCTGGTCAATGCGATTCGAGAGTTATACCTCTCACTGTGGGTCATATCCAGCAACTGATGGTCACAGCTAGCACATTCTGTTGGCATTGCACAAGTCCCAGGAATATGTGGCCATCTCCAGACTAAGAACAAGAGGAGGCCATTCAGCCCATTGAGCCTGTTCCGCCATTCAGTTAGCTCATGGCTGATCTGTATTTTGACTCCATTTACCTGCCTTGGGTCCGTAACTCTTTAATAGACTTGTCGAACAAAAATCTAGCAATCTCAGTTTTGACATTTTCAATTAGCCTCAACAGCTTTTGGGGGGAGAGAGTTCCAGATTTCCACTGCTCTTTATGTGAAGATGCTTCAGACTTCAACACTGAACAGCCTGGCTCTAACTTTAAGCTTGTGTCCCCTTGTTCTGGATCTCCCACCAGAGGGAAGAGTTTCTATCTATCTCTACCCATTCAAATCATAGAATGGCAAAAAGAAAAGACTGCATTTATATAGCACCTTTCACGACCACCGGACATCTTAAAGAACTTTATAGCCAAAGAAGTACTTTTGGAGTGTAGTCACTGTTGTAATGTGGAAAACGCAGCACCCAACTTGCGCACAGCAAGCTCCCACAAACAGCAGTGTGATAATGACCAGATAATCTGTTTTTGTTATGTTGATTGAGGGATAAATATTGGCCAGGACACCGGGGATAACTCCCCTGCTCTTCTTCGAAATAGTGCCATGTGATCTTTTGCATCCACCTGAGAGGGCAGACTGGGCCTCAGTTTAACCTCTCATCCGAAAGATGACACTTCTGACAGTGCAGCACTCCCTCAGCACTGCACTGGAGTGTCGGCCTAGATTTTTTTTTTGAATGTGCTCAAGTTCCTGGAGTGGTTCTTGAACCCACAAACTTCTGACTCAGAGGTGAGTGTGCTACCCACTGAGTCACGGCTGACACGGTAACAGCACAGAAGGAGACCATTCGATCCGTTGAGCCCGTGCCGGCTCTCTGCAAGAGCATGTCAGCTAGTCCCACTCCCACACACTTTTCCTGTAGCCTTGCATATTTTTTTCCATCAGATACTTATCCCTTTTGAAAGCGATGATTGAATCTGCCTCCACCACCCTTTCAGGCAGCGCAGTTCAGATCCTAACCACTTGCTGCGTAAACAAATTTTTCTCATGTCGCCTTTGGTTCTTTTGCCAATCACCTTAAATCTCTGTCCTCTGGTTCTCGACCCTTCCACCAATGGGAACAGTTTCTCTCTATCGACTTAATTGCAATCAGGTTGGGCAATTAAAGTGCTCCCCGATCGGACATTGTTCCTGCAGGATTGGGTTGATGGACATCTCTTGCAATCCGATGCTTTGCACAGCACTGCCTACTTAAGATGAGGAAACTCAGTGACAATGTTCATTTTAGAATCATAGAATGATACAGCACAGAAGGAGGCTGTTTAGCCCATCGTGTCTGTGCTGGAAAGAAGGCAAAACTGCAAGTGTTACAAAAGGGATTTTATCTTTATACACCATCCAGACATTGGGTAAAGTGGAACTGCATTTGGAAATAAACACTTCTTTATTACTTCATCTCTTTCAACTTCTCTTTTATTGCAAGAGAGTTGAAGTACAAGAGTAAAGAAGTCTTGCTACAATTGTACAGGGCCTTAGTGAGACCACACCTGCAGTACTGTGCACAGTTTTGGTCTCCTTATCTAAGGAAGGATGTACTTGCCTTAGAGACGGTGCAACGAAGGTTGACTAGATTGATCCCTGCGATGAGAGGGTTGTCCTATGAGGAGAGATTGAGTAGATTGGGCCGATACTCTGGAGTTTTGAAGAATGAAAGGTGATCTCATTGAAACATACAAGATTCTGAGGGGGGATTGACAGGGTAGATGCCGAGAGGTTGTTTCCCCCGACTGGAGTGTCTAGAACCAGGGGACACAGTCTCAGGATAAAGGATCGGCCTATTAAAGACTGAGATGAGGAGGAATGTCTTCAATTAGATGATTCTCTGCCCCAAATGATGCTGAGTCTCTGAATATATTCAAGTCTGAGATCAATAGATGTTTGGACTCTAGAGAAATCAAGGGATTTGCAGATCAGGCAGGAAAGTGGAGTTGAGGTCGATGATCAGCCATGATCTTATTGAATGGCGGAGTGGGCTCGAGGGGCCTTATGGCCTGCTCCTGCTCCAAATTCTTATGTTCTTATGTTCTACCTGCTCTGTCTAGACCTCTCATGATTCCTCTATCCGATCTCCTCTCAACCTTTTCTGCTCTAAGGAGAACAACCCCAGCTTTTCCAGTCTCTCCTCGTAACTGGAACCATTCTTGTAAATCTTTTCTGCACCCTCTCCAAGGCCTTTCGCATCCAGAATTTGACACAACTGAGGCCGAATCAGTGTTTTATAAAGGTTCATCATAACTTCCATGCTTTTGTACTCTGTGCCTCTATTTATGCAGCCCAGGATCCCGTAAGCTTTTTTAACCGCTTTCTCAACCTGCCCTGCCACCATCAGTGATTTGTGCACATATACCCCTAGATCTCTCTGTTCTTGCACCCGCTTTTGAATTGTATCCTTTAGTTTATATTGCCTCTCCTCATTCTTCCCACCAAAATGTATCATTTCGCACTTTTCTGCGTTAAATTTCATCTCCCATGTGTCCACCCATTCCACCAGCCTGTTTATGTCTTCTTGAAGTCTATCACTATCCTTCTTTGGCAGTCCTCGGAGTCTAATATGAGTTGTCAGGTGATGAGTCTAATGCGGGACCTATATCTCTGTCATAGGTGGGGCAAACGGTGGTTGGAGGGACGGGTGGGTTGGGTGCTTGGGTTGTCATGCGCTCCTTGCGCTGTCTGTGCTTGGCTTCCACGTGCTCCCGGCGAAGAGACTCAAAGTGTTCAGCGCCTGCCCGGATGCTTCTCCTTCACTTTGAGCGGTCATGGGCCAGGGAATCCCAGGTATCGATGGGGATGTTACACTTTTTCAAGGAGGCTTTGAGGGTGTCCTTGAAGCATTTCTTCTGCCCGCCTGGGGCTCGCTTGCCGTGTTGGAGCTCTGAGTAGAGCGTTTGTTTTGGGAGACTAGTATCGGGCATGCGGACAATGTGGCCCGTCCAGATTGAGGGTGAGGAAGTTGTGTCAGAAACAAGCGTACTATGCTTAAACAAAGGGGACTACAGTGGGATGAGGGCAGAATTTGCTAAAGTAGACTGGAAACACAGACTAAACGGTGGCACAATTGAGGAACAGTGGAGGACTTTTAAGGAGCTCTTTCATAGTGCGCAACAAAAATATATTCCAGTGAAAGAGAAGGGATAACCAGCCGTGGATAACCAAGGAAATAAAGGAGAGTATCAAATCAAAGACCAATGCGTATAAGGTGGCCAAGGTTAGTGGGAAACTAGAAGATTGGGAAAATTTTAAACTACAGCAAAGAATGACTAAAAAAGCAATAAAGAAAGGAAAGGTAGATTACGAAGGTAAACTTGCACAAAACATAAAAACAGATAGTAAAAGCTTTTACAGATATATAAAACGGAAAAGAGTGACTAAAGTAAATGTTGGTCCCTTAGAAGATGAGAAGGGGGATTTAATAATGGGAAATGTGGAAATGGCTGAGACTTTAAACAATTTTTGCTTCGGTCTTCACAGTGGAAGACACAAAAACCATGCCAAAAATTGCTGGTCACAGGAATGTGGGAAGGGAGGACCTTGAGACAATCACTATCACTAGGGGGGTAGTGCTGGACAGGCTAATGGGACTCAAGGTAGACAAAGTCCCCTGGTCCTGATGAAATGCATCCCAGGGTATTAAAAGAGATGGCGGAAGTTATAGCAGATGCATTCATTATAATCTACCAAAATTCTCTGGACTCTGGGGAGGTACCAGCGGATTGGAAAGCAGCTAATGTAACGCCTCTGTTTAAAAAAGGGGGCAGACAAAAGGCAGGTAACTATAGGCCGGTTAGTTTAACATCTGTAGTGGGGAAAATGCTTGAAACTATCATTAAGGAAGAAATAGCGGGACATCTAGATAGGAATAGTGCAATCAAGCAGACGCAGCATGGATTCATGAAGGGGAAATCATGTTTAACTAACTTACTGGAATTCTTTGAGGATATAACTAGCATGGTGGATAGAGGTGTACCGATGGATGTGGTGTATTTAGATTTCCAAAAGGCTTTCGATAAGGTGCCACACAAAAGGTTACTGCAGAAGATAGAGGTACGCGGAGTCAGAGGAAATGTATTAGCATGGATAGAGAATTGGTTGGCGAACAGAAAGCAGAGAATCAGGATAAATGGGTCCTTTTCGGGTTGGACATCGGTGGTTAGTGGTGTGCCACAGGGTCGGTGCTGGGACCACAACTGTTTACAATATACATAGATGACCTGGAAGAGGGGAGAGAGTGTAGTGTAACAAAATTTGCAGATGACACAAAGATTAGTGGGAAAGCGGGTTGTGCAGAGGACACAGAGAGGCTGCAAAGAGATTTGGATAGGTTAAGCGAATGGGCTAAGGTTTGGCAGATGGAATACAATGTCGGAAAGTGTGAGGTCATCCACCTGGGGGAAAAAAACAGTAAAAGGGAATATTATTTGAATGGGGAGAAATTACAACATGCTGAGGTGCAGAGGGACCTGGGGGTCCTTGTGCATGAATCCCAAAAAGTTAGTTTGCAGGTGCAGCAGATAATCAGGAAGGCGAATGGAATGTTGGCCTTCATTGCGAGAGGGATGGAGTACAAAAGCAGGGAGGTCCTGCTGCAACTGTATAGGGTATTGGTAAGGCCGCACCTGGAGTACTGCGTGCAGTTTTGGTCACCTTACTTAAGGAAGGATATACTGGTTTTGGAAGGGGTACAGAGACGATTCACTAGGCTGATTCCGGAGATGAGGGGGTTACCTTATGATGATAGATTGAGTAGACTGGGTCTTTACTCGTTGGAGTTCAGAAGGATGAGGGGTGATCTTATAGAAACATTTAAAATAATGAAAGGGATAGACAAGATAGAGGCGGAGAGGTTGTTTCCACTGGTCGGGGACACTAGAACTCGGGGGAGCCAATTTAAAACCGAGTTGAGAAGAAATTTCTTCTCCCAGAGGGTTGTGAATCTGTGGAATTCTCTGCCCAAGGAAGCAGTTGAGGCTAGCTCATTGAATGTATTCAAGTCACAGATAGATAGATTTTTAACCAATAAGGGAATTAAGGGTTATGGGGAGCGGGCGGGTAAGTGGAGCTGAGTCCACGGCCAGATCAGCCATGATCTTATTGAATGGCGGAGCAGGCTCGAGGGGCTAGATGGCCTACTCCTGTTCCTAATTCTTATGTTCATCGGAGCTGATAGAGCGTAGTCAATGCTTCGATGCTCGCCTGAGTGAGAACACTGACGTTGGTGCGCCTATCCTGCCAATAAATTTGCAGGTTCTTGCAGAGGCAGCGTTGGTGGTACTTCTCCAGTGCTTTGAGGTGCGATAGTCCATGTCTCTGAAACATATAGGAGGGCGGGTATCACGACTGCTCTGTAAACCATGAGCTTGGTGCTGGGTTTGAGGTCCTGGTCTTCAAACACTCAGGTGACCTAAGGCTGCACTGGCACACTGAAGGCGGTGTTGGACTTCGTTATCAACGTCTGCCCTTGTTGACAGTAGGCGCCCGAGGTATGGGAAATGGTTCACGTTGTCCAAGGCCTCGTCGTGGATCTTGATAATCGGGGGGCAGATTAGTAGAGGACCTTTGTCTTATGGATGTTTAGTGTAAGGCCCATACTCGTACGTTTCGGTGAAGGTGTTGACGATGGTTTGGAGTTCGAGCTCCGAGTGTGCGCAGACGCAAGCGTCATCTGCATATTGTAATTCAGTGACAGAGGATGGGACGACCTTGGATCTGGACTGGAGGCGACGGAGGTTGAACAGTTTCCCGTGTGTTCTGTAGATTAGCTCCACTCCAGCGAGGAGCTTATTGAGGGTGAGATGGAGCATTGCAGCAAGGAAGATCGAGAAGAGCGTTGGTGCGATGACACAGCCTTGCTTGACCCCGGTCCGCAGGTGTATTGGGTCTGTGGTGGATCAGTTGGTCAGGATCACGGTTTGCATGTCATCGTGAAGCAGGCGGAAGATCGTGACGAACTTTTGAGGGCAGCCGAATTTGAGGAGGACGTTCCATAACCCCTCCCGGTTGACCGTGTCGAAGGCCGAAGGAGGAGAGTATACCAGTGGATCTCAGAGACGCTGTAATCGTGACCGTCAAGAAAGTTGACAAGTCCGATTGCGGTAATTACAGTTGTAATGTCTGCCACAGGGAATGTCATCGCAAGAATCCTCCTCATTTGCCTTCTCCCGGTGGCTGAAGAGCTCCTCCCAGAGTCGCAATGCGGATTTCACCCACTAAGAGGCACAATGGACATGATCTTCAACGCGTGTCAAATCCAAGAAATATGTAGGGAGCAGCAACAGTTTCTTTACATCACTATCCACCTCACTGTTCACTATATTTCCACGTATTGTGTCATCTGCAAATTTTGAAATTGTGCCCTGTACACCCAAGTCTCATCATCATAGGCAGTCCCTTGAAGCGAGGATGACTTGCTTCCACACCAAAAAAGGATGAGTTCACAGGTATTTCAATGAAGGACCTAATATTCCAGGTCCTGAACTATATCGTGAAGGGTGGAAGATGCCTGTGCATGGATTTTTTTAACGTGTGGTGGCCATTGCACACCAGCCACCACATGGGCTTGACAGAGCTAGGTCTTGGTCCAAGATGACTGGAGATTAGCTCTGCTGCATGGACCTAGTGCGCACATATATCGCAGTGTGGGCTGGCCCGTGCTGCCCCTGGGCCCCTGGCCCCGAACTCATCCTTCCGCTGGGCCCGATCACATCTCTCCACAGTTTCTCGTCGCTCCTTCGCCCCGACCTTGCCGCTCCTGCTGTATCTGCCCACGTTCCACTCACTGACCTGGACCTTGATGACGTCACTCTTTGCTGCCATCGCAGCTCGTGCTGCTCCCTGAGGTGGCATACCTCTACGCTGCTCCCAGGCGTCTCACCTCTGCTCCTTTTAAGGCCCTGACCGTGAGAACACATTTAATGTATATTAAACACATTTAAGTCATTTAATGTATATCAAGAAAAGCATTGGACCTCGTACCGAGCCCTGGGGAACACAACTGTATAACTTCCTCCAGTCCGAAATCCTTTCATCATCTTAACCGGCACGGACACGATGGGCCGAATGGCGGCCTCCTGTGTCATAATTTTTCTATGATTCTATGAACCCCTCAATTAGATCACCCATTAATCTTCTAAACTCGAGGGAATACAACCCTAGTCTGTGCAACCTTCCCTCATAATGTAACCCTTTTATCCCCGGTATCTTTCTGGTGAATCTGTGCTGCACCCTCTCCAAGACCAATATATCCTTCCTGCGATGCGGTGCCCAGAGCTGAGCACGATTAGGGTCTAACCAGAGCTCTGTGCAGCTGCAACATAACTTCCATCCCTTTGTATTCCAGACCTCTTGAGATAAAGGCCAGCATTCAATTAGCCTTTTTCATTTATTTTTTGTACCTGTCCTTTTAGTGATTTCTGTACATAGGCCCCGATTTGCTCTGCTCACCCACCGTTCCTCGCTTCTCACCATTTAGAAAATACTCTGATCGATCTTTCGTGGGTCCAAAGTGGATGTTTTCACACTTTCCCCACATTGAACTCCATCTGTCCATTTGCCCAGCCCCGTTGTCAGTGTATAAAACACTGGGATATGGCCATGGAGGAAAGGATGACATCATTAACGAGTCGTGTCATAGTCCGAGAGTTGCAGATCACCACTGCAATTCCCAACAGACTGAGCCCAAAGATGAGGCCAAGTAACATTCAGCCTCCAACATTCCAGATTCATTTACTGCCGTGGTGGGATTTGAACTTGTGTCTCTGGATCATTAGTCCCAGCCTCTGGATTACTAGACCAGTAACATAACCACTATGCTACCGTACCACCGTACAATCACCAAGTGCAGCAAATAGCACAACAATGTCGACACTCTTGTGGCTGTTAGAAATGTATTTTTGTAAAATTATATTACCTATACGCCAAGAATGAGCTCCTGGATATGGACTCAAACACTTGCAGTTTATTAAAAGTTTCAAGCAAGGAAATTGTGCGAAACCTTTATAAACCACTAGTAGGCCCCAGCTGGAGTATTGTGTCCAATTCTGGGCACCACACTTTAGGAAGGATGTCAAGGCCTTGGAGAGGATGCAGAGGGGATTTACTGGAATGGTTCCAGGGATGAGGGACTTCAGTATGTGGAGCGACTGGAGGAGCTGGGATTGTTCTCCTGCGAGCAGAAAAGGGAAAAGGGTGATTTTGTACAAAATCATGAGGAGTTTTGATGGAGTAAATACGGAGAAACTCTGTCCCCTGGCAGGACGGTCAGTAAGCAGAGGTTGCAGAGTTAAGATAATTGGAAAAAGAACTAGAGGAGAGAGGAGGACAAAAATCTTTCTGCAGTGAGTTGTTATCATCTGGAATGCACTGCCTGAAAGGGAGGTGGAAGCAGATTGGGCCGATACTCTCTGGATTTTAGATAATGATCGGTGATCTCATTGAAACGTATAGAATTCTTAGAGGGCTTGTCAGTGCAGATGCTGAGAGGCTGTTCCCCTGGCTGGAGAGTCTCGAACTGGGCAGGACTGAGTTGAGGAGAAACTTCTTCATTCGGAGGGTGGTGAATCTTTGGAATTCTCTACCCCAGAGAGCTGTGGAGGCTCAGTCTTTGAGTATATTCAAGACTGAGATCAATAGATTTTTGGGGATTAAGGGAATTAAGGGATATATGGATAGAGCAGGAAAGTGGAGTTGAGGTAGAAGATCAGCCATGATCTTATTGAATGGCGGAGCAGGCTCGAGGGGCCAAATGGCCGACTCCTGCTCCTATTTCTTATGTTCTTAGATTCAGTAGTAACTTTCAAAAGAGAATTGGATATATCCTTGAAAAAGAAAAAAATTGCAGGGATATGGGGAAAAAGCAGGGGAGTGGGTTAATTGGATATCTCTTTCAAAGAGTCGGCACAGGCACAATGGGCCAAATGGCCTCCTTCAGTGCTCGATGTCCCTAAAGTAATCAAACGCAAACTTTGTGGCATTGAACTCTGTCTGACCCTGTTCTTCCCTCTTGCTTAATCTGTCCTTTCAAAATTGTTTGCACCCTCCATGGTTTATACCTTCCAGCCCAGTGCCATCTGCGCGTTTGAATATTCTCCCCTCTATCCTCCGATCAGAGCCGTTATATCTGGAGTGCAGGGCTCAATCTATGGAGGACCCTCCTTGTCACTGTCCATCAGTCTGAGGATGGTCTCGATTTGTTTTCAGACTTTTCTCAGCAACAGGAGGCAGGTAAAGTCAGACCCGATCAGTCATTTCATGGGGGAGTAGCCCCCACCCCCGGCGGCCCAGCCCCCACCCCCGGCGGGACAGTCCCCAGCCCCCACCCCCGGCGGGATAACCCCCAGCCCCCACCCCCGGCGGGTCAGCTCCCACTCACGGCGTGACAGCTCCAATTCATAACAGAATTACTCCAATTCGAAGGGAAGTTGTTGCTGTTCCTGCTGCAGGGAGACTCCCCGAGAAAATCAATACAGTGGGAGGGGTTAAACAAAATTATGTGAACATTATTATTTTTCCCTCTAAGATGGGTGAGTATTATATAGTCATAGAAATCTACAGCATGGAAGGAGGCCATTTTGGCCCATCGTATTTGTGCTGGCCGACCAAGAGCTATCCAGCCTCATCCTACTTTCCAGCTCTGGGTCCGTAGCCCTGTAGGTCACGGCACTTCAAGTGCACATCCAAGTACTTCTTCAATGTGGTGAGGGTTTCTGCCTCTACCACCTTTCAGACAGACCCCCACCACCCTCTGGGTGAAGACATTTCCCCTCATATCTCCTCTCTATCAATAGTATAACCATGCAAAATGTACAAGGCTGTGTGAAATTAGGGAACGGGTCACGACTGTCCCCTCCCCGCTACCCTGTCGCTTGTGTGTGGGGTTGCTAACCCTCCAGGGTTGTCCCGGAGTCTCCACAAATTGATAATTAATCTCCTAGGCACTGCTGCGGGATACCCAGGAGAATAATCACAGGGGCATTAACAAAAATTGGGTGTTTTATTAACTGTCTTTGAATACTTTCAATATTAATGATTGAATGCGATTAGGTCAAAACCTGCGATGTGTCCTTTTGTGTCAAACTGGTAGGTATGTTCGATTTGTGTTTCCTGAAGCTCCAGAACATCGACGCTGTGTTTCTTCAGTAACCTCTTGAGGTATTCACATTTTGAACGCGAGCTGCCTTCGATGTTAAGTTGGCATATTTGGATGGCTGGGCCTACATGTAGTTTTCTTTGGTGAGGACCGTTCAATTTGTTCGGTTTGCTACTATCACCGGTGTGGAGTATGCACCTGTGAATATGTTCACAGATTGTACCTGGCAGGGGAGTAACCATGATCAAGAAGGTCGTTCTCCCAGGACAAGGCTAGCCCATTGCACTTCGTGATGACGCCTACGATGTCCCCAAACGCGGGATACTCGGCTGCAAAATTTGTAGAGCTGTTGAGGTACGCTCGCGGCCTTCCACGAGAGGTGGGCACCGGAGGGACTGGAGTGCATCATCACCCCCGGCAACCAAATTTTAATTTGATGTTTTTTGCCTAATGTTTAATTTGTTTATTGTGCCGGTTTTAGTGCCAACCCCCCTCACCCCCTCCACCCCTTTTAGCCAGGCGGCACTTGGTACAATTTGTGTTTTTAGTGCCCTCACAAAAAAAAAACAAGGGGGCACTTGTTTGAAAGTGTTTGGTGTGCCCCCCCCCCCCCCTTTAATCAGGGGGCACTTGATTTCATTGTTTTCTACAAAATAGTTGTAGAATTGTTGTCTACTGATATAACTAAAATAGTTGTAGAGCTGTTGAGGTACGCTCGCGGCCTTCCGCGAGAGGTGGGCGCCGGAGGGACTGGAGTGCATCATCACCCCCGGCAACCAAATTTTAATTTGACCGTTTAAAGTTTAATTTGTTTAATTTGCCGGTTTTATAAGTTCACTAAAATAATTATGGAGCTGTTCCAGGCACTTGATTTAAAGTTTCTACTCAAATAGTTGTAGAGCTGTTGAGTTGTGAGTGGCTTAGCCAGTCACATAATGTTCACGAGACTCAATAAAACCCCAGCCAGTTGGGTTCGGGGGATCTATGATCAGGCAGGTGGTTGTGAGCCTGGAGGATGAACAGGTAACGTATAGTGTGATTATTAAACTTTTTATTTTAAAATTATTATTTCAAAAAAAAAAATTTTTCCCCAATTGGCCTGGTTTTTATCTGGTTTTTGCCTCTCCCAGGAGATCACATGGCTCCGGTTGGGGTGGAGTGCAGAATGTTTGGGTGCAAGGGGTGTCACAGTTGTGTGGGACGGACTGGTTGGGCAGGGTGCTCTTTACCGGTCTGCCTTTGTTCATTGTTCATAGGTTTATATGTAACCTTCAGGGCTGCTGACTGAGGGCCGTGTGGCTCTTTGTCGGCCGGTGCCACAATTTCTATGTTTCTAAACCTTTGCGAATAAATCAACTAGTTTTTAATCACAATGTGTTGCTATGAATTCTTAAGCAAGAACCCATGAAGCAAATACATTACAATCAGGAGGTCGATTTGGTGACGAGTTCAGTGCCCTGTGAGATGACAATAGTTGTGAATTAAGAGCAAAGATCACAACCGGGTGAGCCACGAGAAGGTTGTCATCATCCACCCCAATATTAGTGAGATAAATGTTGCAGGTATGAAAAAATGGCTGTTTGACAGGACGAGGTGGCTGAATGCAGGAGGTTATGTGATGAAACCTCCAGAAATATGTCTAACTCGGAGTTGTCGGACTGCAACTCTACTTGCACGCTGCGATGTGACCCTGCCTGTCAGCAGTTTGGATGCAGTTATCTGTAGCTTCATGGGATTAGTAATTACCTCCATCGCAAATCCTAATTCTATTTTTATTTCTGAATGCTGCAAGAACAATGGCAGGAAATGTTAAAATCTCCAATGCCCTCACCAAAGTGACAAAGGTGAATCAAATTCAGCGCCTCCCACCTGGAAGCTTGGTTAGCAGGTTACTGCCTGCAGTGTCCTGTCCATTCCAACAGATGGCAGTGTTGACTGCTGGTTGATGAAGAAAAATTGGCCTGTGTGTAATCTTCCTGGCTGACGTCCGATTCTCAAATCCTCGCTGCGGTCTGGTTGTACCATTCCACCTTCAGTTCCCTGACCGCGGTCAGTGGTGTTACTGGAATCCATTCTCTCTTAGTTTCTTTTCTCCCACTCGCCAGTTTGCGTTCCAATTTCTTATCGAGATGTGCTCCTGATACATAGAAACATAGAAAATAGGTGCAGGAGTAGGCCATTCGGCCCTTCGAGCCTGCACCACCATTCAATAAGATCATGGCTGATCATTCACCTCAGTACCTCTTTCCTGCTTTCTCTCCATACCCCTTGATCCCTTTAGCTGTAAGGGCCATATCTAACTCCTCGTGAATATATCTAATGAACTGGCATCAACAACTCTCTGCGGTAGGGAATTCCACAGGTTAACAACTCTGAGTGAAGAAATTTCTCCTCATCTCGGTCCTAAATGGCTTACCCCTTATCCTTAGACTATGTCCCCTGGTTCTGGACTTCCCCAACATCGGGAGCATTCTTCCTGCATCTAATCTGTCCAGTCCATCAGAATTTTATATGTTTCTATGAGATCTCCTCTCATTCTTCTAAAATCCAATGTGTAAAGGCCCAGTCGATCCAGTCTCTCCTCATATGTCAGTCCAGCCATCCTCGGGAATCAATGGCCTCAAGTTTCGCCACAAGTTAGGAGCAACTGGTGTAGAACGGAGTATCTTAGAAATCGGAATTCTCACCATTTAGTTTGCTCCAGTTCTAGTCAGTTAGAACAGTTTCACTTTGGAACAGAATTTTTTTTCAAAAGGGGGCGTGTACGGCCACTTACGCCTGTTTTCAAAGTTTCGTCAGTGAAAACTTACTCCAAACTAACTTAGAATGGAGTAAGTGAAGATTTTTGTACGCTCGAAAAAACCTTGTCTACACTTTAGAAAATCAGGCGTAGGTTACAAATCAGGCGTAGGGAATGGGGGGGGGCGGGGGGTTTAAAGGGAAGTTTACAAACATTAAACACTTCAGTTTTACAAATAAAGAGCCGTCATCAATAATAAATGATAAAAACATCAATAAATCAACCAATAAATCAATCAAAAAAATTAATAAATAATTTTTTTTTAAATCAATAAATAAAACATTTTCTACTTACCGACTGCAGCACCGGGAGCCCTCCAACAGCATGCTGGGATGCCCCCCCCCCCCCCCCCCCCCAGTGTGTCTCTGTCAGTGTCTCTATCTCTCTATCTCTCTGTCTGTCTGTCTGTGTCTCTCATTCTCTGTCTGTCAGTGTCTGTGTTTTTGACAGCGAGGAGAGGGGGAGGAGGAGAAGGAGAAGGGGGAGGGGGTGGGGGGAGGAGGAGAAGGGGGAGGGAGGGGGGAGGAGAAGGGAGAAGGCGGGAGGGAGGAGGAAAAAGGGGGGGAGGGAGAAGGGGGGAAAGGAGGGGGGGAAGGAGGGGGGAGGGGGAGAAGGGGGGGAGGGGGAAGGAGAAGGGGGGGAGAAGGAAGGAGAAGGGGGGGGGGAGAAGGAGAAGGGGAAGGGGGAGGGAGGCTGAACGGGCAGGGCCCATCCCCAGCACCAGATTTACAGGTAGGTGGCGTTGGGTCGGGTCGGGGAAGCGCAGGTCGGGGGGTGGGGGGTGGTGGGAGGGAGGTCGGTTCAGTTCGGGTCGGGGGGAGGGAGGGAGAGGGAGGTCAGGTCGGGGGGAGCGCGGGTCAGGGTCGGGGGGGTGGTGGGAGGGAGGTCGGTTCAGTTCGGGTCAGGGGGAGAGAGGGAGGTCAGGTCGGGTCCAGTCGGAGGGGGGGGGGGGGGGGAGGGGGGGAGCGGGTGTCGGGTCCGGTCCGGAGGGGGGGGGGGGGGGGGGAGTGGGAGTCGGGTCGGGTCCGGGGAGGGGGGAACGGGAGCGGGAGTCGGGTCGGTGTCAGGTCCCGTCCGGGGGGGGGAAGCGGGAGTCGAGTCGGGTCGGGAGGAAGCAGGAGCTGGGCGTGGGAGGAGCCTTATTCACGCAGCCCCAGTGAGGCCATTCGGCCAGGGCTAGGGGCTGCGTGCTTCGGCCCCTCCCACACAGTTTTGGGCGCCTGGAACTACAGCACATGCGCCCCCACTGTAGCGCGCATGTGCAGAGGTCCCGGCACTGTTTTCAGCGCAGGGAGCTGGCTCCGCCCCCTACAGCTCCTGCTGCGCTGCGCCGAGGGCTAGAGGACCTGCAGGGAGGTGGAGAATCAAGTTTTTTTTAGGCGCACTTTGTGGCGCGAAAAACGGGCGTACAGGTCGGGACTGCGCCGTTCTAGGCGCAGCTCGAAACTTGGGCCCAATCTGGTGAACCTTCGCTGCACTCCCTCAATAGCAAGAACGTCCTTCCTCAGATTCGGAGACCAAAACTGAACACAATATTCCAGGTGAGGCCTCACCAAGGCCCTGTACAACTGCAGTAAGACCTCCCTGCTCCTATACTCAAATCCCCTAGCTATGAAGACCAACATACCATTTGCCATCTTCACCGCCTGCTGTACCTGCATGCCAACTTTCAATGACTGATGTACCATGACACCCAGGTCTCGTTGCACCTCCCCTTTTCCTAATCTGCCGCTATTCAGATAATATTCTGCCTTTGTGTTTTTGCCACCAAAGTGGATAACCTCACATTTATCCACATTATACTGCATCTGCCATGCATTTGCCCACTCACCTAACCTGTCCAAGTCACCCTGCAACCTCTTTGCGTCCTCCTCACAGCTCATCCCGCCACTCAGCTTAGTGTCATCTGCAAACTTGGAGATATTACACTCAATTCCCTCATCTAAATCATTGATATATATTGTAAATAGCTTGGGTCCCAGCACTGAGCCCTGCGGCACCCCACTAGTCACTACCTGCCATTCTGAAAAGGACCCGTTTATCCCCGACTCTCTGCTTCCTGTCTGCCAACCAGTTCTCTATCTACGTCAGTAAATTACCCCCAATACCATGCGCTTTAATTTTTCACAACAATCTCTTGTGCGGGACCTTGTCAAAAGCCTTTTGAAAGTCCAAATACACCACATCCAATGGTTCTCTCTTGTCCACTCTGCTAGTTACATCCTCAAAAAAATCGAGAAGATTTGTCAAGCGTGATTTCCCTTTCATAAATGCTGAACAAGTTCTTCCTGTAACACTGAGTGAGTCAATAAGTTGAACAGTTCGCAGGTTATTCCCGTCAAAAGCATTCCCAGAACCTGATGCTTCATCCAGGAATAAAATGCCAATTTATTTAACGCCGTCCTGCGGGCCCTGTAAACTATCTGCTACACCTCTGGGTGAGTGAGACAGACTCCGTGCTTGGAGTCTTAAGACCTCCAATACTCGATCTTTAGGGTCAGTGATATCCGATAGTGGGACAGAAATTGTGGTGTTTCTGTAAGTTAGTAATGCTGTGACTTTCCATTGAAATCACTATTAAATGGGAGGGAGGGGAGCCTGTCACAGAGCGAACTGCGTGTTCTTCGGCCCCGACCTGTGTGAGAACACCACCGCAGGTCGGGGCTATAAATAGAGCTGGAGCGCCAGGCCCTGGAACATCGTGGCAGAGGTGCAGCGAATGAGGGTACGGGGCCCAGAAGAGCTGAGGGCCCAGGGGCAGCACGGGCCAGCCCACACTGCGATATGTGAGCGCACTAGGTCCATGCAGCAGACCTAGCTCTGTCAAGCCCGTGTGGTGGCTGATGTGCAATGGTCTTCACACGTTAAAAAAAATCCACGCACAGGCATCTTCCACCCTTTCAACTGGAGTTCAGGACTGGAACATCGGGTCCTTCATTGAAACATCTGTAAACTCATGTGGAAGCAAGTCATCCTCGTTCGAGGAACCGCCTATTAATGAATCTTTGGGATGTCTCGACTGGTGAGCTGGAGTGTGACTCTCAGAATCAGCAGGGGTCTGTTTGGGATGTACCACTGTTTATCAAGTAGCCACAGAGCGCCACCTGCTGGAGACACATTATGCACGGGCAGCTTTCTTAACACCGAGAACAGGGTAACATGTAAAGTGTTGAAGTCGATTGCGTCATGGCATGGTTAATGGAAACAGGGCCTGTGTCATTTCCCCCTGTGCATCTCCACGGGCTGCCCGCCCAAAAAAGCGCACCTAAAATAATTTCCAACCCTGCTCCATATTATTGCTCGACCCCATATACCTGGATAGTGAACCTCGCAGCCTGCAGCACTGATAGATTCCACAGCAAACAACATTTATCTTCTGAGATGAGCTGGGACTTCACAAGAGGCAATTCTTCATCTCTAAGCCTCGAAACAGGCTCAGTTACAACACGGAATAGCGCCATTCGGTGTTTCCCCTCCACACGAGCAAATAAGTCTAACCACGTTTACCGCCCCCCATCCCCCCACCTCACATCCATGCTCGCATCATCTCATCATTCCCTTTTCCTACATCCACCTAATGAGCAATCTTCACCACGTTTCTGCCTCAATCACTAAACCTGGAAGTGAATTCCACTCCCTCACAGTGGGGAAGTGGGGACTGGAAAATGTGGCGAGGAGTTGAATCAGGAGTGGAGCAGTCCAGTGCAGGTCTGTCACTTTATAACACTGGGGTACAGTACTGGTGGGTACAGGTCTGTCACTGTATAACACTGGGGTACAGTACTGGTGGGTACAAGTCTGTCACTGTATAACACTGGGGTACAGTAATGGTGGGTACAGGTCTGTCACTGTATAGCACTGGTACAGTACTAGTGGGTACAGGTCTGTCACTGTGTAACACTGGGGTACAGTACTGCTGGGTACAGGTCTGTCACTGTATAACACGGGTATAGTACTGGTGGGTGCAGGTCTGTCAGTGTATAACACTGCGGTACAGTACTGGTGGGTGCAGGTCTGTCACTGTATAACACTGGGCTACAGTACTGGTGGGTACAGGTTTGTCACTGTGTAACACTGGGGTACAGTACTGGTGGGTACAGGCCTGTCACTGTATAACTGGGGTACAGTACTGGTGGGTACAGGCCTGTCACTGTATAACACTGGGGTACAGTACTGGTGGGTACAGGTCTGTCACTATAACACTGGGGTACAGTACTGGTGGGTACAGGTCTGTCACTGTATAACACGGGTACAGTACTAGTGGGTACAGGTCTGTCAGTGTATAACACTGGGGTACAGTACTGGTGGGTACAGGTCTGTCACTGTATAACACTGGGGTACAGTACTGGTGGGTACAGGTCTGTTACTGTATAACACTGGGGTACAGTACTGGTGGGCTCCGGTTTATGGTGGAGGAAGCAATGCCAGGGGCTCATTGAAGGATGGCAAAAGCAAGCCGATTACACTATTCAGGAGATTGTCGGTGTGACGATCTTAGGCAGATCATTGATGTGACGACCTTGCGGAGAGTGTACTCTAACACTTTGGCAGAATGTAAGTAGTATGACCTTGGACAGAACAATGTTATGAAGATCTTGGGGAGAGCGTTGAAGTGAGAACCTTGGGGAGAGCGTGGATGTGAGGACCTTGTATGTCCAGTTCTAGGGTCTTAATGGCAATATTGCAATAGTCTTGTTTCTATAGTTGGACCAATCATTTGTGAATCTAGTTGATCCTTTTTATGGTAATTTTTCTAACTTAATTTCTGCTCGGAGTTGGTCGATTGGGACCCAAATCGAGAACGAGAAAGGTCTCAGTCCCACTACCTGCAGAGACCATATCTAATTATTGTATCATGGACTTCCCACCGACACCAACTGTTGATCTACTCTCCCTTAGTCCAACCCCCTTTAAAGATGCCTATTGACCCTGAATCAATGCTTTTCTCTCGGAACATTTCCAAACATCCGCATCCTGAGGGCGGGGGAGCATTTCTGATTTCTAATCTTGCTTCATGCTGTGAATGTTGCACTTGCGCCCTCTCACCCTGTACTCGCCCAAGAGATGTACACAAGAACATAAGAAATAGGAGCAGGAGTCGGCCACCTGGCCCCTCGAGCCTGCTCCGCCATTTAATAAGATCGTGGCTGATCGATCATGGACTCAGCTCCACTTCCCTGCCCGCTCCCCATAACCCTTTTCCCTTATCGCTCAAAAATCTGTCTATCTCCGCCTTAAATATATTCAATGACCCAGCCTCCACAGCTCTCTGGGGCAGAGAATTCCATAGATTTACAACCCTCTGAGAGAGGAAATTTCTCCTCATCTCAGTTTTAAATGGGCAACCCCTTATTCTAAGACTATGTCCCCTAGTTTTAGTTTCCCCTATGTGGAAATATCCTCTCTGCATCCACCTCGTCGTGCTCCCTCATTATCTTATAAGTTTCAATAAGATGTACCTTGTTTACTTTACCCTCTTCCGTACCCTTCATTAAACTGGAGCATGTCGCCTCTGAGTCTTGTATCCAGTACAAGTGAGGTTAGTTGCTTGAGCCTTTCTTCATAACTTAGTCCCCGAAGGCCCTCACCGATCCTGGTTACGTTTCTCTGAAGCCTTTCGAATGTGTTCGTATCCTTCTTTGAGGCAGCCCCTCCCAAACCCATGACATCTACCACCTAGAAGGACAAGGGCAGCAGGCGCATGGGAACACCACCACCTCCACGTTCCCCTCCAAATCACGCACCATCCTGACCTGGAAATATATTGCTGTTCCTTCATCGTCGCTGGGTCAACATCCTGGAACTCCCTCCCTAACAGCACTGTGGGAGCACCTTCACCATACGGACTGCAGCGATTCATGAAAGCAGCTCACTATCTTCTGAAGGGCAATAAATGCCAGCCTCGCCAGCGACGCCCGCACCCCAGGAGCAAATTTTTATAAACCACACTCCATACCCAACAGTTGGCCTCACCATTGAATTGTGCAGTATCAGTATAACCTGTTTGGACATGTAGTCCAATGCCTCCGGATACATCTCGTTGCCACCATATTTGTGAATAACCTGGAACAGGCTGTCTGTGATGGGGCTGTTCAACCTGCTGAAGAGATGAAACTCTCTGGGCTGGCAATGAGTAGGAAGGAGATTGAGCCGGGCGTTTGCCGCTTCTGAGCGGGAAGCCCACGATTTTCCATTCATTCATTTCAACGGGTGGCAAATTGTGGGTTGTTGAGGGTGAAAGCAGAGCTCCCCGGAGAAACTATCCTCAGAGAGACTTGGAAAATGAGGCGGATAGGGTGAAATACAGCACATGGATTTTAATGCAATTAATGTCGGTCAATTGGCTTCATTATTAACATTCTCACACTGACCGGATGCTTTCAAAGCACACACCCAAATCCTTCTGCTTTTCAGCCTCCATCCATCAATCACAATATAGGACCCATGTCATATGTGTTTATTATTGCCTGTTCCTATATATACCTGCCCATTGGTCCTGTATTTAGTGAGAGTGACTGTATTTTCCCATGACTTTCCTGCAGCAGTTTGCCACTCTATCCTCCTCCAACGCCTCTCCACCATCGTCCAGCTGGGTGGGACTGCACTCGCCTGGTTCCATTCTTATCCATCTAATCGTAGCCAGAGAATCACCTGCAACGGCTTCTCTTCCCACCCCCTCATCGTTACCTCGTGTCCCCCAAGGATCTATCCTTGGCCCCCTCCTATTTCCCATCTACATGTTGCCCCTTGGCGACAGCATCCGAAAACACAGCGTCAGTTTCCACATGTACACCCAGCCCTACCTCACCACCACATCTCTCGACCCCTCCACGGTCTCTAGATTGTCAGACTGCTTGACCGACATCCAGTACTGGATGAGCAGAAATTTTCTCCAATTAAATATTGGGCAGACCGAAGCCATTGTTTTTGGTCCTCGCCACCGACTCCATCCCTCTCCCTAGCATCTGTCTGAGGCTGAACCAGACTGTTCGCAACCGAGGTGTCATATTTGACCCTGAAATGTGCTTCCGGCCACATATTCGCGGCATAACTAAGACCGCCTAATTCCACCTCCGTAACATCGCCCGTCTCCGTCCTTGCCTCAGCTCATCTGCTGCTGAAACCCTCATCCATACCTTTGTTACCTCTAGATTTGACTACTCCAACACAATCCTGGCTGGCCTCCCACATTCTACCCTACGTAAACTTGAGGTCATCCAGAACTCAGCTGCCCAGTGTCCTAACTCGCACCAAGTCTCGCTCACCCATCACCCCTGTGCTCGCTGACCCATTGGCTCCCGGTTAAGCAACACCTTGATTTCAAAATTCTCATCCTTGTTTACAAATCCCTCCATGGCCTCGTCCCTCCCTATCTCTGTAATCTCCTCCAGCCTCACAACCCCTGAGATGTCTGCGCTCCTCAAATATTGACCGCTTGAGCATCCCTGATTGTAACTGCTCACCATTGGTGGCCGTGCCTTCTGTTGCCTGGATCCCAAGCTCTGGAACGCCCTCCTTAAACCTTTCCGCCTCTCTACCTCTCTTTCCTCCTTTTAAGACGCTCATTAAAACCTACATCTTTGACCAAGCTTTTGTTCATCCGCCGTAATTTCTTCTTATGTAGCTTGGTGTCAAATTTATTGGCTCTGTCTTATAATACTGCTGTGAAGCGCTTTGGGACGTTTTACTATGTTAAAGGCGCTATATAAATACAAGTTGTTGTTGTATTCAGTGAGCGTGAATGTACTTGTCCATTACTGCCCTGTATTCAGTGAGAGTGACTACACTTACAGACTAGTATCCTGTCATTAGTGAAGGTGTCTGTACCTGCCAATGATTGACCATTTAATGTTTATTGAACTGTGCAGGGTGTGTGTGTTTTATTACACTGCTTCCTGTGAGTCTTTCCCTGGCTACCAGACACACAAGCTGAAACACCCAGAGCCATGAATTGGCAAATGCCACAGATGCTTGGTGCGGGTGTGGCTGTGAATGGGTAGTTTTGTCCACAGCAGCCCAGCTAAATCTGCAGTACAGAACACGGTGAGGCAGAGCGAGACCGTGACTCTCCAAGTTTACTGGGCAGGTCACTGCTCCTCTAATGGGGGAGGGTTAAATCTCTCCAGATCTGCAGGGAAGGGCTTCAATTTTATTTCACAAATAAAAGGGAGGACAAGTATTGTGCACGGTTTGTGCGGTTATCGTTCACTACAGAATATATTCAACACTACAAATTGCGCAATGCAGTTAATGATTATTTACATAAGTTCCATATCATTCGGTGATATTAATGACCTTGAAGCTAAGGTTGAATAGTGGGGGTGGGGGGTCAAACATTGATTCTGAGGCTCACGGCCGTGAGACCTCACTGTGCATTGTTTGGTCTCTGAGATTTCGGGGGTCTACACCATTCTGTAATATATTTACCAACCAGCCACACGTTTCGCTGACTGCAGTCGTTGGTTGTTAAGCCTTCTTGCACCACTTTCCCTCTAATATACATATATTCAAACATTTTCAGTGAGTCGCAACACCCGCGGAGGACGACATTCATCCGTTAATGTAGGGAAAGGCAGCACTCCAGCTGAATGCAGGCAACTGTCAGTGGGCTCATCATAAAATCCTCTCAACTGTCAGAAGCGGAATAATTTTAGATTGTGTCCTTTCAAAATCGTGTTGTAGCTAGAGAAAGCAATTTCAGATGTATAACACTGGGGTACAGTACTGGGTGGGTACAGGTCTGTCACTGTATAACACTGGGGTACAGTACTGGTGGGTACAGGTCTGTCACTGTATAACACTGGGGTACAGTACTGGTGGGTACAGGTCTGTCACTGTATAACATTGGGGTACAGTACTGGTGTGTACAGGTCTGTCACTGTATAACACTGTGGTACAGTATTGGTGGGTACAGGTCTATCACTGTGTAACATGGGTATA
The DNA here is from genome assembly GCF_044704955.1 of Pristiophorus japonicus. Classification (NCBI taxonomy): domain Eukaryota; kingdom Metazoa; phylum Chordata; class Chondrichthyes; family Pristiophoridae; genus Pristiophorus; species Pristiophorus japonicus. Next base: position 74,611,833 of record NC_091992.1, on the reverse strand, counting down.
CAGTACTGGTGGGTACAGGTCTGTCACTGGTGGTTTTAAGTAAATCAAGGAGACAAATTAAGAGTTCATAATTTCAAAGTGTGTTTGACACTGAGAGCGAGTTGTGAAACAGAAAGCTGTGAAAGGCATGAACCCCTGTCCTGGGCCAGAGAACACGGTACAGAGAGATTGTGCTTTTAAGTTGAGTTGGACGACCCACTGGAACAGGTTTGTGATAATGTGTTCTTGAATTTTGTAACAGTTCGTGAACAGACGATGTACGAATTGTATCACAAGTGGCTCTCATTGATCTCATCACTCAAAATGTGCTTTCGCTCTGATAGAACAAAGCAAGTGATGATTCAATGCAGAGTTCCATCTCTCAGTGTTAATTCTGTCCACCTGCGGAGAGATAGAAGGAGCGCACATGTGCAACACACGAAGATCCAGACACGACACAAGGGAGTTTCCCTTTTGCATTTCTGTTACCAATCGCTTGTAGGTACAGGTCAGTGGGGATCAATCAGGTACAGGGCAGTATGGGTCAATCCATCAGGTACAGGGCAGTGGGGGTCAATCCATCAGGTACAGGGCAGTGTGGGTCAATCCATCAGGTATAGGGCAGTTGGGTCAATCCATCAGGTACAGGGCAGTAGGGGTCAATCCATCAGGTACAGGGCAGTGGGGTCAATCCATCAGGTACAGGGCAGTGGGGGCCAATCCATCAGGTACAGGGCAGTGGGGGTCAATCCATCAGGTACAGGGCAGTGGGGGTCTATCCATCAGGTACAGGGCAGTGGGGGTCAATCCATCAGGTACAGGGCAGTGGAGGTCAGTCAGTCAGGTACAGGGCAGTGGTAGCAGGGAGCAAGGCATGTGCTTGCATGTTGTACAAAAGCAGTCTAATCTCAATCAGGCCTGTAGCCCAAGTCTTGCAGCCAACAGCTCAGGACTTGTCAGTGTTTATAGAAACAAAACACACTCTATTCTGTGCTGAACACCAACCGGAGGTGGTTCAGTCCCATCGTCACCAAGTTAGGGGATTAGCCCATGTGATCCCAGGTCCAATAACAAAGCAGACATCTCCAACTCGTTGCTGCAGTAACGGTGCTCAGCGACTAATCTCAGTGTACACTGGGATTGGAGGAGCAGCAGCAACAAGGCACAAGGCCCTGAGGGTTCTGCAGGCGAACTCAAACCTGCCTCTCTCTGATCAAATAGCAGAGAGGCTTTTCTGCTCAACTAGCAGATTTATCAGCAGGCTGTGCTCCACAATGCAGTGTGCAATGCCAAGGCCGCTTTCAACCTCTGGTATAATGTTTAAATCGCCACATCTGCTTTTAGCCTCGTGTTTCTTCTTCAGTGTATTTTTAGGATGTGTAATTCGAGGCAGATTCTGCCCTCATACTCACCTAGCCTCATTCTGCTGCAGTCTGCTCTACAGCTGCCATTCAGCCCCTCTACAGCCAGCTGCCAGGAGGCACCTGAGCCAGTCCGAGCATGCTACCCCTTCCGTTACTGCCTAGAGGTGCCAGTGCCGGAGCCAGTGTGTGGATTAAATGAGAGCCTGAGGGGACAGCACCACCCCAATCTCAGTCCAAACCAGTTTAATTAGGGATGTCAATTCTGTTCATTTATATCAGAAACAGATATTAGTGTAATGCTGTGACAGGCCTGCCCAGTGGGTACAGGTCTGTCACTGTATAACACTGGGGTACAGTACTGGTGGGTACAGGTCGGTCACTGTATAACACTGGGGTACAGTACTGGTGGGTACAGGTCTGTCACTGTATAACACTGGGGTACAGTACTGGTGGGTACAGATCTGTCACTGTATAACACTGGGGTACAGTACTGGTGGGTACAGGTCTGTCACTGTATAACACTGGGGTACATTACGGGTGGGTACAGGTCTGTCACTGTATAACACGGGTACAGTATGGGTGGGTACAGGTCTGTCACTATAACACTGGGGTACAGTACTGGTGGATACAGGTCTGTCACTGTATAACACTGGGGTACAGTACTGGTGGGTACAGGTCTGTCACTATAACATTAGGGTTACGTATTACTTGGTACAGGTCTATCACTGGTGGTGGGAGAAATTTGAGGAGGTAAATTGAGCGCAACAACAACCATTTGTATTTATATAGTGCCTTTAACAACAACAATGTATTTATATAACACCTTTAATGTAGTAAAACGTCCCAAGGCGCTTCACAGCAGTGTTATAAGACAAAACAGATAAATTTGACACTGAGCCACATAAGGAGAAATTACAGCAGATGACCAAAAGCTTGGTCAAAAAGTTAGGTTTTAACGAGCGTCTTAAATGAGGAATGAGAGGTGGAGATGGACTGCCAAGTTTTGGATGACCTCAAGTTTACGTAGGGTAGAATGTGGGCGGTCAGCCAAGAGTGCGTTGGATTAGTCAAGTTTAGAGGTAACAAAGGCATGGATAAGGATTTCAGCAGCTGATGAGCTGAGGCAGGGGCGGGGGCAGGCAATGTTACGGAGGTGGAAATAGACGGTTTTAGTTATGCCGCAGATATGTGGCCTGAAGCTCATTTCAGGGTTAAATATGACACCGAGGTTGCGAACAGTTTGGTTTCGCCTCAGATAGATGCCAGGGAGAGGGATGGAGTCAGTGTCTCGGGAACACAGTTTGTGGCAGGGACCAAAGACAATGACTTCGGTCTTCCCAATATTTAATTGGAGAAAATTTCTGCTCATCCAGTACTGGATGTCGGACAAGCAGTCTGACAATTTAGAGACCATGGAGGGGTCGAGAGAAGTGGAACATAAAACCTGACTGCAAAAGCTTCGAAAGATATGTGAAAAGAAAAAAATTAGTGAAGACAAACGTAGGTCCCTTGCAGTCAGAATCGGGTGTATTTATAATGGGGAACAAAGAAATGGCAGACCAATTGAACAAATACTTTGGTTCTGCCTTCACGAAGGAAGACACAAATAACCTTCCGGAAATACTAGGGGACCGAGGGTCTAGTGAAAAAGAGGAACTGAAGGAAATCCTTATTAGTCAGGAAATTGTGATATGGAAATTGATGGGATTGAAGGCCGATAAATCCCCAGGGCCTCATAGTCTGCATCTCAGGGTACTTAAGGAAGTGGCCCTACAAATAGTGGATGCATTGGTGGTCATTTTCCAACATTCTATAGACTCTGAATCAGTTCCTATGGATTGAAAGGTAGCTAATGTAACCCCACGTTTTAAAAAGGGGGGGAGAGAGAAAACAGGGAATTATATACTGGTTAGCCTGACATCAGTAGTGGGGAAAATGTTGGAATCAATTATTGAAGATGAAATAACAGCGCATTTGGAAAGCAGTAACAGGATCGATCCAAGTCAGCATGGATTTATGAAAGGAAAATCATGCTTGACAAATCTTTTAGAATTTTTTGAGGATGTAACTAGTAGAGTGGACAAGGGAGAACCAGTGGATGTGGTGTATTTGGACTTTCAAAAGGCTTTTGACAAGGTCCTACACACGAGATTAGTGTGCAAAATTAAAGCATATGGTAATGGGGGTAATGTATTGACGTGGATAGAGAACTGGTTGGCAGACAGGAAGCAAAGAGTAGGAATAAACGGGTCCTTTTCAGAATGGCAGGCAGTAACTAGTGGGGTATCGCAAGGTTCAGTGCTGTGACCCCAGCTATTTACAATATACATTAATGATTTAGACGAAGGAATTGAATGTAATATCTCCTAGTTTGCAGATGACACTAAGCTGGGTGGCAGTGAGAGCTGTGAGGAGGATGCTAAGAGGCTGCAGGGTAACTTGGACAGGTTAGGTGAGTGGACAAATGCATGGCAGATGCAGTATAATGTAGATAAATGTGAGGTTATCCACTTTGGTGGCAAAAACAGGAAGGCAGAATATTATCTGAATGGTGACAGATTAAGAATAGGGGAGATGCAACGAGACCTGGGTGTCATGGTACATCAGTCGTTGAAAGTTGGCATGCAGGTACAGCAGGCGGTGAAGAAGGCAAATGGCATGTTGGCCTTCATAGCTAGGGGATTTGAGTATAGGAGCAGGGAGGTCTTACTGCAGTTGTACAGGGCCTTGGTGAGGCCACACCTTGAATATTGTGTGCAATTTTGGTCTCCTAATCTGAGGAAGGGACATTCTTGCTATTAAGAGAGTGCAGCGAAGGTTCACCAGAATGATTCCCGGGATGGCAGGATTGACATATGAAGAAAGACTGGATCGACTAGGCTTATATTCACTGGAATTTAGAAGAATGAGAGGAGATCGCATCGAAACATATAAAATTCTGACGGGACTGGACAGGTTAGATGCAGGAAGAATGTTCCCGATGTTGGGGAAATCCAGAGCCAGGGGTAAGGGGTAAGCCATTTAGGACTGAGATGAGGAGAAACTTCTTCACTCAGAGAATTGTGAACCTGTAGAATTCTCTACCACAGAAAGTTGTTGAGGCCAGTTCGTTCGATATATTCAAAAGGTAGTTAGATGTGGCCCTTATGGCTAAAGGGATCAAGGGGTATGGAGAGAAAGCAGGAATGGGGTACTGAAGTTGTATGATCAACCATGATCATATTGAATGGTGGTGCAGTCTCGAAGGGCCGAATGGCCTACTCCTGCACCTATTTTCTATGTTTCTATGTAGTGAGGTAGAGCTGGGAGTCATCAGCGTACATATGGAAACAGACTCCGGGTTTTCCGATGTTCTTGCCAAGGGGCAGCATACAAATGAGAAATAGAAGGGGGCCAAGGATAGATCATTGGGGGACACCAGAGGTAACGATGCGGGGGAGGGAAGAGAAGCCATTGCAGGAGATTCTCTGGCTACGATTAGATAGATAAGAATGGAACCAGGCGAGTGCAGTCCCATCCAGCTGGATGATGGTTGAGAACGTTGGAGGAGGGTAGAGTGGCCAACTGTGTCAAAGGCTGCAGACAAGTCCAGGAGGACGAGGAGGGATAGTTTACATAAGAACATAAGAAATAGGAGCAGGAGTAGGCCATTTAGCCCCTCGAGCCTGCTCCGCCATTCAATACGATCATAGCTGATCTGATCCTGGCCTCAACTCCACTTCCCCACCTGCTCCTCATAACCCTTTACTCCCCTATCATTCAAAAATCTGTATCTCCAACTTAAATATATTCAATGACCCAGCCTCCACAGCTCTCTGGGGTAGAGAATTCCATAGATTCACGACCTTCAGAGAAGAAATTCTTCCTCATTTCTGTTTTAAATGGGCAACCCCCTTATTCTGAAACTATGCCTCCTATTTCTAGATTCCCCCATGAGGGGAAACATCCTCTCTGGATTTACCCTGTCAAGCCCGCTCAGAATTTTACATATTTCCATAAGATCACCTCTCATTCTTCTAAATTCCAAGGAGTATAGGCCAAACCTGCTCAACCTTTCTTCATATGACAACGCCTTCATCTCAGGAATCAACCGAGTGAACCTTCTATGAACTGCCTCCAATGTAAGAATATCCTTCCTTAAATAAGGAGATCAAAACTGTACGCAGTACTCCAAGTGTGGTCTTTACCAACGCCCTGTACAGTTGGAGCAGGACTTCCCTACTTTTATACTCCATCGCCTTTGCAATAAAGGCCAGCATTCCATTTGCCTTCCTAACTACTTGCTGTACCTGCATACTAACTTTTTGCGTTTCATGCACAAGAACCCCCAGATCCCTCTGTACTACCGCATTTTGTAATCGCTCCCCATTTAAATAATAATTCGCTTTTTTATTTTTCCTAGCAAAGTGGATAACCTCACATTTTCGCACATTATACTCCATCTGCCAAATTTTTGTCCACTCACTTAGCCTGTCTACATCCCTTAGTAGATTATTTGCATCATCGTCACAATTTGCTTTCCCACCCATCCTTGTATCATCAGCAAACTTGGCTACATTACACTCGGTCCCCTCATCCAAATCATTAATATAGATTGTAAATAGTTGAGGCCCCATCACTGATCCTTGTGGCATCCCACTAGTTACAGTTTGCCAACCTGAAAATGACCCATTTATCCCGACTCTGTTTTCTGTAGTTAATCAACCCTCTATCCACGCTAATATATTATCCCCAACCCCATGAGCTCTTATCTTGTGCAGTAACCTTTTGTGTGGCACCTTATCGAATGCTTTCTGGAAATCCAAATACATGACATCATCTGGTTCCCCTTTATCCACCCTGCTTGTTACATCCTTAAAGAACTCCAGCAGATTTGTCAAAAATGATTTCCCTTTCATAAAACCATGCTGACTCTACTTGACTGCATTATGATTTACCTTTGTCACAGTCACAAAGGATGTCATTTGTGACTTTGATGAGAACCGTTTTGGTACTGTGACAGGGGCGGAAACCAGATTGAAGGGAATTCTGGGAAAGATGGGCACGGATTTGGAAGGCGACAACACGTTCAAGTACTTTGGAGAGGAAAGGGAAGTTGGAGATGGGGCAGTAGCTAGGAAGCACATTGGGTTAAAAGGTTGTTTTTTTGAGGTGAGGGTTGATGGCCGCAGATTTGAATGAGAGGGAAACAATACCTGAGGAAAGAGAACCGTAAACAATGTCGGCTAACATGGGAGCCAGAAAAGGAAGTTGGGTGGTCAGCAGTTTAGTGGGAATAGGGTCAAGGGAGCAGGAAGTGGGTCTCATGGACAAGGTGAGCGTGGGGAGATCAGAGAGAAACTGGAGAAAGACGCAAGTTCAGGGCTAGGGCAGACAAACTTTGGCCCGGTGGGCATGGGGAAGGAAGGGAACTCACCGAGGCAGCTGATCGGATGATCCCAATCTTTGAGACAAAGAAGTCCATGAGCTCCTCACACTTGTTGTTGGAGGTGAGTGGTGGAGACAGGGAAGAGGGGTGTAAGGAGATAGTTAACAGTAGAGAATAGTAGCTGGGGGTTATCTTTGCATTCCAGAATGATCCTGGGATAGTGAGTAGTTTGGCAAATGAGAGCAGGACCCGATAATGCTTTATGTGTTCCAGTCTGATCTGGCGGTGAATGGCTAAACCAGTTGTCCGCAACATCCGCTCAAGTCTGCGTCCCTTGGACTTGAGGGAGCGAAGATGAGGGCTGTACCAGGGGAACGGTGAGGGTGGGAGAGAGTAATGGTTTTAATAGGGACTCGGGCATCAAAGGCCGTGGTGAGGGTGTGGCTGGGGAATGTCGGTGAAAGGAGGGCTGGAGGCTGGACAGTTTGGAGTTGATAAGTGCAGTTATGAGAGTTTTTTTTCCAGGGGCGGATGCAGAAGGAAGTAGGGTTGGGTGGGGGAAGGGGGATGTGGGTCAGAGCTGGCCTTATCTATAAGTGACCCGGTCGGAATAGCGAGGCCACGAGAGATGGCAAGGTCGAGGGGGTGGCCGTGAATCTAGGTTGAGGAGTTCACATGGAGGGAGAGATTAAGGGAGGACAGGAGGGCAGTGAACTGAGAGGAGAGGGAGCATGATGAGTTGAGATGGAAATCACTGAGGATGAGAAGTCGCTCGGTGCGAAGGCTGAGGGAGGAAAGCGGTGAAGATTTTATCACACTTGGGCGGGCGGGAGAGAACGAGGATTTGAAATGAGAGGAGAGAGGGATGGAATAGGGTGAAATGCTCAAAGGAGGAGAAGGTGGCGGAGGTGTCGGGGGACAGATCAAGGTGTGATTTGGTGATGAGAGCCACACTGCCACCATGGTGGTCTGGGCGGGGCAAGTGGTGGAAGGTATAGCCGGGCGGGGAGGCTTCGTTTAAGGGCAAGGTATCATCGCCCCTCAGCCAAGTTTCCGTCAGGGCCATGATGTCGATGCAATCATCCACGATCAGCTCATGGATTGCAAGGGCCTCGTTCGCAAGTGAACAGACATTCTGCAAGGAGATGCGGAGAGGGTCGGTGATGGCTGATCCACTGCCAGCGTCCACAGGGTCAGCGCTTGGAGGGGTGAGTTGGATGGGGAGGAGATTGCCACGGTTAGCCCCCACCCGGGCAAGCTGGGCGGCAAGGTCGGTGAGAGAGGATGGGACAGTCGGGGTTCCTGTTCGTGAGGAGACAGCGACGAGTGTCACGGTTGGGCCCTTCGGAGGATGCCAAGAGAGACACAGAGGGAAGCTGTGGGCTTATCCAGGAGGGAGTGGAGCCTGGGACGGCCACAGGAGAGCAGGAAGGTCGAAGAGTAATGAAGGGTTGGGGTCGGGATTGGGAGGGCAGAGTATCCGAGAGGAGAGATAAATGGAAGTATGACGACAGGAGAGAGCAGTCAGAGAGGGAGAGAGAGAAAACAAAAAGCGGGAGAAGGAAGTGGGAACAGAAGCGAACGGCTCGGGTCCGGAACAGCAGCTAAAATGTGCCGCAAATAGAACAAGAAAAACTGGATTTTTTTACTTAGAGAATACGGAATAGGTTGATGACAATAGTAGAATCAGTAGAATCAAGATCAATTATATTAAAACAAAATTGATTAATATATAGAATTAAAGTAAATTTAAAATCAAAACTTGAGTAATTGAACAGTTAAATCAGTCTCTAGCTGTCTCATTAAATCATTCTCCGGTAGATAAAAAGGCACAATGAGAAGTCACCATTCATTAACGTAGTGAAACGTAGTGAAACGTCCCAAGGCGCTTCATAGGAGTATTATGAGACAAAAAATTTGACGGCGAGCTGCATAAGGAGAGATTGTGAGATGTCTGCGTTCCTCGAATTCTGATTATAATCGCTCCACCATTGGTGGCCGTGCCTTCCGTTACCTGGGCCCTAAGCTTTGGAATTCCCTGTCTGAACCAGTTGATGTGGTATATTTGGACTTTCAGAAGGCTTTCGACAAGGTCCCACACAAGAGATTAATGTGCAAAGTCAATGGGATTGGGGGTAGTGTGCTGACGTGGATTGAGAACTGGTTGTCAGACAGGAAGCAAAGAGTAGGAGTAAATGGGGACTTTTCAGAATGGCAGGCAGTGACTAGTGGGGTACCGCAAGGTTCTGTGCTGGGGCCCCAGCTGTTTACATTGTACATTAATGATTTAGACGAGGGGATTAAATGTAGTATCTCCAAATTTGCGGATAACACTAAGTTGGGTGCCAGTGTGAGCTGCGAGGAGGATGCTATGAGGCTGCAGAGTGACTTGGTTGGGTTAGGTGAGTGGGCAAATGCATGGCAGATGAAGTATAATGTGGATAAATGTGAGGTTATCCACTTTGGTGGTAAAAACAGAGAGACAGACTATTATCTGAATGGTGACAGATTAGGAAAAGGGGAGGTGCAACGAGACCTGGGTGTCATGGTACATCAGTCATTGAAGGTTGGCATGCAGGTACAGCAGGCGGTTAAGAAAGCAAATGGCATGTTGGCCTTCATAGCGAGGGGATTTGAGTACAGGGGCAGGGAGGTGTTGCTACAGTTGTACAGGGCCTTGGTGAGGCCACACCTGCAGTATTGTGTACAGTTTTGGTCTCCTAACTTGAGGAAGGACATTCTTGCTATTGAGGGAGTGCAGCGCAGGTTCACCAGACTGATTCCCGGGATGGCGGGACTGACCTATCAAGAAAGACTGGATCAACTAGGCTTGTATTCACTGGAGTTCAGAAGAATGAGAGGGGACCTCATAGAAACGTTTAAAATTCTGATGGGTTCAGACAGGTTGGATGCAGGAAGAATGTTCCCAATGTTGGGGAAGTCCAGAACCAGTGGTCACAGTCTGAGGATAAGGGGTAAGCCATTTAGGACCGAGATGAGGAGAAACTTCTTCACCCAGAGAGTGGTGAACCTTTGGAATTCTGTACCACAAAAAGTTGTTGAGGCCAATTCATTAAATATATTCAAAAAGGAGTTAGATGAAGTCCTTACTACTAGGGGGATCAAGGGGTGTGGCGAGAAAGCAGAAATGGGGTACTGAAGTTGCATGTTCAGCCATGAACTCATTGAATGGCGGTGCAGGCTAGAAGGGCCAAATGGCCTATTCCTGCACCTATTTTCTATGTTTCTATATTTCTATGTAAACCGCTCTGCCTCTCCGCCTCACTTTCCTCCTTCAAGACGCTCCTTAAAACCTACCACTTTGACCAAGCTTTTGTTCACCTGCGCTAATTGAGAGCATCACACAACATTCAAGTGTGCTGAGTTATGTGTTACCGCACGAGAGCCGATTGACCCAAGTGTGATGCTCACTGTAGCGTCTTGGTGACTACACTGGAATGCAACATTCCACATCCTCTCCCACCCAAAAGCAAAATCAAACAAACGCCAAAATATCTGTCGAATCTTCCATAATGCATTGTGGGACCCACAACCTCCTTTGACATTTCTATCCCTCACAGAGACTATTCTGCCCATTAATAATGGGGCAGGCTTGCCTGCCCATACCTGGCTGATGCTGGTTCCTGTATGTTCGCTGAGATTGTGGTGCAGATGTTGGGAGGTTAATGATTAGCCTGTGCGAGATGAGAGGGAAAGCGCACAGAGAGGGCTGTTTGATAAATGGACTGTGAGTGGGAGAGAGATTGAATCCTTGACACGAACCTCCTGTACTAAATCATGCTTTGTGGGCTGTATAGATAACAAGAGGCTGTGTATTCAGCCTGAGACAGGTCTCCCAGATCCAGGCCTCCCCTAGCACCTGGTTTGGAAGTTTGCCTTCCTATCCGCTACTTCAGCAGTGTTACCGAGCGGTTTCTCGGTGCTGTTTAATGGGCGCGTTCCTGTATCCTGGACAGTGCTGGCGTGGTTCTTGTAGCTGCACTGAGAGAGTCAGAACTTTTCCTGTCCAGACACCCGTGTAGAAGCCCAGGATTGACCTGGCTGTTCAACCTTGTGCGTGTAGCTCACCCAGAGATGTATCAGTAAATAGGGGTAACAGACATTTCCACCTCTCCCACACATGAACAGTGTGCACATATACGGGCGTGAGCTCCACGTGTGCGCACACTCTCTCTCTCAAACTCAGTCTCTATCAATCTATTACTCTTACTTTATCTCTCTCTCTCTCTGTTTAATCTTATCTGTCTCTACCCATCTATCTATATATTTATATATATCTCTGTCTATCTCAGGTACTACCCCTTTGTCTCTATCTCTGTCATTACTCACTTACTCTATTGCTAACAATATCTCTATCTCTAGTTGTCTCTACTTATTTTCTATCTATATATCTCTCTTTACCTATCTAGCTCTCTAACTACTCTCTGTCACACTGTCTATCGTTGTCCCTCCCTCTTTCACTCTATCTCACTCTATCTCACTCTATCTCACTCTATCTCACTCTATCTCACTCTATCTCACTCTATCTCACTCTATCTCACTCTATCTCACTCTATCTCACTCTATCTCACTCTATCTCACTCTATCTCTATCTCAATCTCCCTCTCTCCTCTCTCCCTCTCTCAACCTTGTGCGCACACTTGATAACCTTAACATTTAAATGTGAATAGAAGCGCCCCGGATACAGTGAGTCCTCCTTCTCCTCCCGACTCTTGCCCTAATGTAACCTTGCTGGATACTGGATAAAGCCAACCTGTTGTATATGGAGAAAGAGTCAGACTGAACACTATGAGCTCAAAGTAAAGTGTGACCGTAGTCTTTTATTGCAGGTCTCCAGAGTGCCTCTCCAACCTGTGAGGCCTCCTTAAATACCTGTGCTCCCAAGGGATTATGGGATCCCTTGGGACTCCAGGGGATGAGCTCTCTGGTGGCTGTACAGAGTATATATAAGTTTACATATATAACAACACTCGCCCCCCCCCCCGCCCCCCCAAAGTCAATAGTGTAACTATTTACAATGTGAGTCGATCTGGGGCCCTTCTTGCCCTGGTTGATCATCTCGGTGTGAAAGCTGTTGTTGTTGAATCAGTTGTTGGGCCCTCGCTGGGCTGCTGTGCAACTGGCCTGGCTGGGCTGCCTGGTGTAGTAGATCCTGCTGGGCTGCTGTGGATGATGGGTTCTGCTTCGTGGTCAACCGTGGTGTCGTTTGCCACTGGTGTATATGTTGGGGGGGTCAAAGAAGGTAGGGTCCAAAGTGGGTTGCTCAGGATAGTCCGTGAATCTGAGTTTGATTTGGTCCAAGTGTTTCCGGTGAATGAGTCCATTTGAAAGTTTGACCCGAAACACCCTGCTCCCCTCTTTGTCCTCGACAGTGCTGGGAAGCCACTTGGGACCTTGTCCATAATTCAATACAAATACAGGATCATTGATTTCAGTCTCACGTGACACATTTGCACTATCATGGTATGTACTTTGTTGAAGCCGCCTGCTCTTTACCTGTTCATGTAGATCAGCGAGAACTAACGAGAGCCTTATCTTGAGTGCTCTTTTCATGAGCAGTTCAGGTGGGATCCCAGCGAGCGAGTGGGGTCTCGTGCGGTAGCTTAGCAGGACTTGGGATAGGCGAGTCTGCAGTGAGCTCTCCGTTACCCTCTTCAAGCCCTGCTTGATGGTTTGCACTGCTCTCTCTGCCTAACCATTGGATGCTGGTTTAAATGGGGCAGATGTGACATGCTTGATCCCGTTGCGGGTCATAACTTCTTTGAACTCCGTACTGGTGAAACATGGCCCGTTGTCGCTCACCAGGACATCGGGTAGGCTGTGTGTGACAAACATGGCCCGCAGGCTTTCAGTGGTGGCAGCGGACGTGCTAGCCGACATTATCTCACATTCAATCCACTTGGAGTACGCATCTACAATCACAAGGAACATTTTACCCAAGAAAGGGCCTGCATAGTCGACGTGTACCCTAGACCACGGTTTGGAGGCCAAGACCATAAACTTAGCGGCGCCTCCCTGGGTACATTGCTTAACTGCAAGCATGTATTACATCTGTGAACGCAGGACTCTTAAGTCCGCATCAATACCGGGCCACCACACATGGGATCTGGCTATCACTTTCATCATTACGATGCCTGGGTGGGTGCTGTGGAGGTCATTGATGAAGGTGTCTCTGCCCTTCTTGGGAACCACTACTCGATCGCCCCACAGAAGAATCTGCCTGTATAGACATTTCATCTTTGCGCCGCTGAAACAGCTTTATCTCTTCCTGCATTTCCACTGGGACACTGGACCAGCTCCCGTGAAGCGCAAAGTTTTTCACTAGGGACCTGGCTTGTCCAGGTTTTGATTTGCCGGGCAGTGACGGATGATTGCTCACTCTCAAATGCTTCCATAACTATGGCTAGATCTGCGGGCTGCGCCATTTCCACCCCCGTGGTGGGCAATGGCAGCCTACTGAGAGCATCGGCGCAGTTTTCTGTGCCTGGCCTGTGGCGGATGGCGTAGTTGTATGCGGACAACGTGAATGCCCATCTCTGGATGCAGGCCGATGCATTGGTATTTATCCCTTTACTCGCGGAAAACAGGGATCTGAGCGGCTTATGATCGAATTCGAATTTTAGCCCAAACAGATATTGATGCATTTTCTTTAGAAACATAGAAACATAGAAAATAGGTGCAGGAGTAGGCCATTTGGCCCTTCGAGCCTGCACCGCCATTCAATAAGATCATGGCTGATCAATTCCTCAGTACCCCTTTCCTGCTTTCTCTCCATACCCCTTGATCTCTTTATCCATAAGGGCCATATCTAACTCCCTCTTGAATATATCCAACTCTCTGCGACAGGGAATTCCATGGGTTGACAACTCTCTGAGTGAAGAAGTTTCTCCTCATCTCAGTCCTAAATGGCCTATCCCTTATCCTAAGACTATGTCCCCTGGTTCTGGACTTCCCCAACATCGGGAACATTCTTCCCGCATCTAACCTGTCCAGTCCCGTCAGAATCTTATATGTTTCTACGAGATCCCCTCTTATCCTTCTAAACTCCAGTGAATAAAGGCCCAGTTGATCCAGTCTCTCCTCATATGTCAGTCCAGCCATCCCTGGAATCAGTCTGGTGAACCTTCGCTGCACTCCCTCAATAGCAAGAACGTCCTTCCTCAGATTAGGAGAGCAAAACTGAACGCAATATTCCAGGTGAGGCCTCACCAAGGCCCTGTACAACTGCAGTAAGACCTCCCTGCTCCTATACTCAAATCCCCTAGCTATGAAGGCCAACATACCATTTGCCTTCTTCACTGCCTGCTGTACCTGCATGCCAACTTTCAATGACTGATGTACCATGACACCCAGGTCTCATTGCACCTCACCTTTTCCTAATCTGCCGCCATTCAGATAATAATCTGCCTTTGTGTTTTTGCCCCCAAAATGGATAACCTCACATTTATCCACATTATACTGCATCTGCCATGCATTTGCCCACTCATCTAACCTGTCCAAGTCACCCTGCAGCCTTTTAGCGTCCTCCTCACAGCTCATACCACCACCCAGTTTAGTGTCATCTGCAAACTTGAAGATATTACACTCAATTCCTTCATCTAAATCGTTAATGTATATTGGAAAGAGCTGGGGTCCCAGCATTGAGCCCTGCGGCACTCCACTAGTCACTGCCTGCCATTCTGAAAAGGACCCGTTTATCCCGACTCTCTGCTTCCTGTCTGCCAACCAGTTCTCTATCCACGTCAGTACATTACCCCCAATACCATGTGCTTTGATTTTGCACACCAATCTCTTTTGCGGGACCTTGTCAAAAAAGCCTTTTGAAAGTCCAAATACACCACATCCACTGGTTCTCCCTTGTCCACTCTATTAGTTACATCCTCAAAAAATTCCAGAAGATTCGTCAAGCATGATTTCCCTTTCATAAATCCATGCTGACTTGGACCGACCCTGTCACTGCTTTCCAAATGCGCTGCTATTTCATCCTTAATGATTGATTCCAACATTTTCCCCACTACTGATGTCAGGCTAACCGGTCTATAATTCCCCGTTTTCTCTCTCCCTCCTTTTTTAAAAAGTAGTGTTACATTAGCTACCCTCCAGTCCATAGGAACTGATCCAGAGTCGATAGACTGTTGGAAAATGATCACCAATGCATCCACTATTTCTAGGGCCACTTCCTTAAGTACTCTGGAATGCAGACTATCAGGCCCTGGGGATTTATCGGCCTTCAATCCCATCGATTTCCATAACACAATTTCCCGTCTAATAAGAACATCCTTCAGTTCCTCCTTCTCACTAGACCCACTGTCCCCTCGTACATTCGGAAGGTTATTTGTGTCTTCCTTCGTGAAGACAGATCCGAAGTATTTGTTCAATTGGTCTACCATTTCTTTGTTCCCCATTATAAATTCAACTGAATCCGACTGCAAGGGACTTACGTTTGTCTTCACTAATCTTTTTCTCTTCACATATTTATAGAAGCTTTAGCAGTCAGTTTTTATGTTCCCTGCAAGCTTCCTCTCGTACTCTATTTTCCCCCTCTTAATTAAACCCTTAGTCCACCTCTGTTGAATTCTACATTTCTCCCAGTCCTCAGGTTTGTTGCTTTTTCTAGCCAATTTATATGCGTCTTCCTTGGTTTTAACACTGTCCTTAATTTCCCTTGTTAGCCACGGTTGAGCCACCTTCCCCGTTTTATTTTTACTCCAGACAGAGATTTACCCCATAGATGCACGCTAACGCTTTCTTCTCAATCATGCTGTAGGCTCTCAGCCTTAGACAGACTCCTGGATGTGTAAGCAACCGGTTGCAGTTTCCCGAAATCATTAACTTGTTGCAATACACACCTGACGCCATATAATGACGCATCATATGCCAGTACCAAATGCTTACATGGATCATACAACACAAGCAATTTGTTTGAGCATAACAATTTTCTAGCTTTTCAAAGGCATTTTCTTGTCTTTTGCCCCAAACCCATTCGTCCCCTTTACGCAGTAAGACATGCAGTGGTTCTAACAGTGTGCTGAAACCCGGTAAGAAGTTACCAAAGTAGTTCAGGAGTCCTAGAAACGACCGCAGCTCCATCACGTTCTGTGGCCTCGGTGCGTTCTCAATTGCCTCCGTCTTCAAATCGATGGGCCTGATGCGGTCCGCTGCGATCCTCTTCCCCAAGAACTCCACTTCAGGCGCCAGGAAAACGCACTTTGAGCGTTTTGACCTGAGCCCCACCCGGTTGAGTCGACTAAGAACCTCCTCCAGGTTCCTGTCTCGACTGTGACCCGACCTGTGACCAAGATGTCGTCCTGGAAGACCATGGGCACCGACCTCAGTAAACTTTCCCTGTTTCTTTGGAATATCGCCGCTGCTGATCGAATTCCAAACGGGCACCTGTTATAAATGAAAAGACCTTTGTGCGTGTTGATGCAGGTGAGGCCCTTCGATGATTCCTCCAGTTCCTGCGTCATGTAGACTGATGTCAAATCCAGCTTCGTGAACGTCTTTCCTCCCGCCAGTGTTGCAAAGCGGTTGTCGGCCTTTGGTAGTGGGTATTGGTCCTGCAGGGAGAAACGATTGATAGTTACTTTGTAATTGCCACAGATTCTGACAGTGCCGTCTCCCTTGAGGACTGGGACAATAGGACTGGCCCACTCGCTGAACTCGATCGGTGAAATTATGCCCTCTCGTTGCAGCCGGTCTAGGTCAATCTCTACCCTTTCTCTCATCATGTACGGTGATGGATGGGTCGCGTCCCCAGAATTAGGTGGATCTGCACTTTTGCTCCTTGGAATTTCCAGATGCCTGGTTCGAACAGCGAAGGGAACTTGTTTCAGACTTGGGCACACGAAGTGTCGTCAGCGGGTGATATTGCTCGGACGTTGTCCCAGTTCCAGCGTATCTTTCCCAGCCAGCTCCTGCCGAGCAGCATGGTGCCATCGCCCAGAGTGGTAACTTGTGCACCGCTCCATCATAGGAGACCTTTAAGGTAGCACTGCCAATTACGGGAATCAGTTCTTTTGTGTAAGTTCTTAGTTTCGTATGAATTGGAGTGAAGACTGGCCTTGAGGCCTTGCTGCACTACAATCTTTCGAAAATCTTTTTGCCCGTGATGGACTGGCTCGCGCCCGTGTCCAGCTCCATTGACACCGGGAGTCCATTTAGTTCAACGTTCAGCATTATTGGGAGACAATTCATGGTGAATGTGTGCACCCCATGTACCTCTGCCTCCTCGGTCTGAGGCTCTGGTTCGTCGTGATCCTCCGTGGATCTGTCCTCCTCTGCAACATGGTGGTTTGCAGGTTTAACAGGATTTGCAGCTCGCCTGCACATATGTTGGAGGTGTCCTATTGTTCCACAGCCCTTGCAAACGTACCCTTTGAATCGGCATGAATGGAAACAATGATCACCCCCGCAGCGCTAACAAGGTGTTAATGGCCTTGCATTCATCACCCTTGATGGTGAACTCTGAGTCATCTGCGAACGTGCAGCTGCAGGTATGTGTGACCTGCCCTGTATGTTATGATTCAAAAACAACATCACTTTGTTCACAGTACTTGTAGCAGCACTTGTGTGCTGAGAGATTTGCTTCGTATTGTCACTGGTGGCAATGAATGCCTGGGCTATCGCTATGGCCTTACTCAAGGTTGGGGTCTCTACAGTCAAAAGTTTGCGAAGTATGGTTCCATGGCCAATGCCAAGTACGAAAAAGTCTCTCAGCATGTGCTCCAAATGTCCTTCGAATTCACAATGTCCTGCAAGGCGTCTTAGCTTGGCGACATAACTCGCCACTTCCTGGCCTTCAGACCTTTTGCAGGTGTAGAACCGGTACCTTGCCATCAGAACACTTTCCTTCGGGTTCAAATGCTCTTGGACAAATCGTCGTACGATTTCTCCATGGGTTTCACTGGAGTAAGCAGATTTTTCATGAGGCCATACGTTGGTGGCCCACAGACGGTGAGGAAGATTGCTCTTCATTTGGCAGTGTTCTCTTCCCCATCTAGCTCGTTGGCCACGAAGTATTGGTCGAATCGTTCCACAAAAGTTTCCCAATCATCTCCCTCCGAGAATTTCTCCAGGATGCCCACTGTTCTCTGCATCTTTGGGTTCGCTATCTGTATCTCGTCGCCAGTTGTTATGTATGGAGCAAGGGTCAGACTGAACACTGTGAGCTCAAAGTAAAGTGTGACCTTAGTCTTTTATTGCAGGTCTCCAGAGTGCCTCTCCAACCTGTGAAGCCTCCTTAAATACCTGTGCTCCCAAGGGATTATGGGGTCCCTTGGGACTTCAGGGGATGAGCCCTCTGGTGGCTGTACAGAGTATATACAGTTTACATATATAACACAAGCCTCTTCCTATAATTCTGCAGATACAGCACATACCCGCTTTGGCCCTGTGGAGAGCAGTGAGATGCAGAGGGCACTCTTGTGTTGCAATGTGTGATGGTTCAGACATTTAATATCTTTTTCTTTTTCAGGAGGTCCTCGATGTGGAGAAGAAGAATCCCCAGGAACTGGTTGGTATGTATTCCAGTAATGGGAGAGATCTTTTTTTTTCGTTCACGGGATGTGGATGTTGCTGGCAAGGCCAGCATTTATTGCCCTTGAGCAACGGAGTGATTTGCTGGGCCATTCCACATTCCTGTGGGTCTGGAGTCTGACCGGGTAAGGACTGCAGATTTCCTTCCCTAAAGGACATTAGTGGACAGCTGGGTTTTTCCGACAATCCAGTAGTTTCATGGTCACCATTACTGACATTAGCTTTTTTTAAAAATTCTAGATTTATTTAAGTCAATTTAAATTCCCCAGCTGCCATGGTGGGATTTGAACTCCTGAATCATTATTCCAGGCCTCTGGATTACTGGTCCAGTCCCATAACCACTCTGCTACTGTTCCCTGCAGGCGATCCTGCTATCATTGAGACCCAGGTGAAGTGCCAGGGCTCATGCTGCAGGAAATCAAAATTAGAAACTGGAGGGCAGGTGTGGTAAATCGGCAACTAATAAATAGGTGACGCCAAGTTTGAGTTTTCAAAACGTCAAGATTGTAAGGGGTTCTACAGTTTTGAACGGAGTTGGAGTAGAAGACTGCAACAAGTCTTCATTTCAAAATAGTAAGAATGCAAGTAAGAATATTGTGTAGAACTGGGGTGGAGTACTTGTGTGTACAGGTGCGGGGCTGTGGTTTATACCCGGGGCGAGGGGCTGTGGTTTATACCCGGGGCGAGGGGCTGTGGTTTATACCCGGGGCGAGGGGCTGTGGTTTATACCCGGGGCGAGGGGCTGTGGTTTATACCCGGGGCGAGGGGCTGTGGTTTATACCCGGGGCGAGGGGGTGGGGTTTATACCCGGGGCGAGGGGGTGGGGTTTATACCCGGGGCGAGGAGTTGGGGATTATACCCACAGTGAGGGGGTGGGGATTATACCCGGGGTGGGGATTATACCCGGGGCGAGGGGGTGGGGATTATACCCGGGGCGAGGGGGTGGGGATTATACCCGGGGCGAGGGGATGGGGATTATACCCACGGTGAGGGGGTGGGATTTGTACCTCTTTGTATCCGAGAGCTTTATGTGCAAATACAGATATGTCCCAACACTGAAATATAAATGCAGGATCAGGCCGCTGATATGTTAATTTTATGCTGAACAGGTAGAGTTTGCAGCAAGTGTCTCGGAAGCAATAATACTTCGCGTGTAAATGTCCCTGATTGTTATGTGGTGACCACTGTCTGAGGTACAGTGAAGCCTTTGTTCTCTGCTCTGGGATGTGAAGCAGAGTTGCTCAGTGATGTTGCTCTTTGCACTGTTTCAAGTTGCAGGGATTGTTGTACAGAGCCAGAGGCTGCGGTCACTCCTTCCACAAAACTAGTCAGCAAAAACTTTATGCTGAATAGTAACAAGCAAAATGAAACGGTAGAAAGCAGTTTTATTTCATGATGATTCTCAAATCTCTTGTGGTTCTTAAAAAATATATATGTGGGCTGAATTTTTGTGCCCTTCGAGTTAAGGGATGTTCGTGCTGGGAATAGAATGCTGTACTTTCCAATTAAGGCACCCGATGTCAGCATCAAATAATCCTAGGGCAGGCACGGCACGAGTTAGATACAGAGTAAAGCTCCCTCTACACTGTCCCATCAAACACTCCCAGGGCAGGTACAGCACGGGGTTAGATACAGAGTAAATCTCCCTCTGCACTGTCCCATCAAACATTCCCAGGGCAGGTACAGCACGGGTTAGATACAGAGTAAATCTCCCTCTGCACTGTCCCATCAAACACTCCCAGGGCAGGTACAGCATGGGTTAGATACAGAGTAAATCTCCCTCTGCACTGTCCCATCAAACACTCCCAGGGCAGGTAGAGAACAGGTTAGATACAGAGTAAAGCTCCCTCTACACTGTCTCATCAAACACTCCCAGGACAGGATTAAAACTTGAAGTGGATAAATCTACATGGCTGTGGGGTAAGGGCAAGGGAATTGGACTAAATGGATAGCTCTTTCAAAGAGTTCACACAGGCATGATGGGCTGAATGACCTCCTGTGCCGTATCGTTCTTTGATTCTATGAAATGACATTGAAAGCTTGAGTGCATTTAATTCCTCTGCATATAATTGACTATTTTCATGGGACACTATCATTCAAGGTGAAGATGTCCACTCTAATGTGAGGCCTTTGGAGCTCTTGCATTTACCCGTACCAAATCCCCACTTCCCTTTCAGCATACCATGTCCTCTTGCTCTCTTCTCCCCCAATCTGGGTCTGTGAAGTGAACGGGAAACTAGAAGACTGAACTTCTGGGACAAGTGCAGGTCACTTGGAACCAATTACTTCTCCAAGGGCCGGTGTGTTAAAATGTCATACATAATGTTCATAGAGGTTTGCAAATGATTGCATGTAATATGAGAGTAAATTGTGGGGTACGAGCCACTGTATTTGGTTTACATCTTCCTTGAGTGTCGTGCAGGAAGCGGATCCTCAGTCAGTGATAAAGATCCATGAGATCTGATCACCCTGACTTCAGAATCAATTTGCAAAGAAAGGACTTTCAATTATATGGTGCTTTTCACATCTTCAGGACATCCCAAAGTGTTTCACACAAGGTTCCCGTGCAGCTGTCTAGAGGCCCCGGGCAGACTGCTTGCCAGCAATCTACATAATAAAACAGATTATCTGGTCATTGTCACATTGCTGTTTGTGGGAGCTTGCTGTGCGCAAATTGGCTGCCGTGTTTCCCATATTACAACAATGACTACACTCCAAAAGCACTTTATTGGCTGAAAAGCTTTCTGAGACGTCCGGTGGTCATGAAAGATGCTACCTGTATATAAATCCAAGTCTTCTCAATGGGAGATTTCGCGCATGCACAGAATTTTGAATGGGCCGTGCAGCCCACTGAAGGAACAGCCCACCCAAAAAAATATTAAGGGAACCATTGGTTTCACAGCCAATGAATTGAAGTGCAGTCACTGTTTTTATAGGCAAATGTGGCAGCCACTTTGTGTACACATGGATCTGACAAACAGCAATGAGATGAATGACCAGTTATGTTGTTTTAATGGTGTTGGTTGAGGGAGTAGCGTTGACCGGGCCACTGGGAGAAGTCCCCTAATCTTCAAAAATAAAGTACCTGGAATACAGACAGGAACTTCTGTTTAACATCTCTTCTGAAAGACGGCACCTCCGACACTGCAGCACCCCCTCAGTGCTGCATCATCGTGTCAGCCTAGGCTATGTGCTCAAGTCCTGGAGTGGGGTTTGAACCTACAACCTTCTGACTCAGAGATGAGAGTGGTAACAACTGAGCCAAACTGACACTTAAGCCAAACTGACACTCTATTGAAAAGTCCAGAGGGGGAGCATTGTTCAGCCATGATTGCCTGTGGCTAACCTTGCGGTTACTATGCCAATGAATGCTGTGTTGTTGTGAGGATGTGGTAACAGATCAATGGTCTGATGGAGTGTCTGCGCTTGTTGTGATTCTGTCACAGACCAGTTTTGCCGCAGAACGGTTCAGAGATACTGCAGCTGACTGGCGGGGCTTGTTCAGGCAGAGCATTGCCTTGAATTGGAGGGCTGTGCCTTATGATGTTTAACCCTCATGCCATTAACTGATTTCACAAACCCTGTGCAACAGGAATTGCTGCTGAGAGAACAGATTTAGGTCAAATCTTGAAGAGGGGGTGAGGTTGAGGCCCCAGGACTATGAAAAATAACAAACTTGTATGTATATAGCGCCTTTCACGACCTCAGGACCAGCCAAAGCACTTTACAGCCAATGAAGTACATTTGGAGTGTAGTCACTGTTGTAATGTGGGAAAGGCGGCAGCCAATTTGCGCACAGCAAGCTCCCACAAATAGCAACGTGATAATGACCAGAACATCTTTTTCTTTTAGTGGTTGTTGGTTGAGAGATTCATATTGACCAGGACACTGAGTTGAACTCACCTGCTCTTCTTCCAATAGTGCCACGGGATCTTTTATGCCCACCTGAGAGAGCAGTCGGGGCTGCAGTTTAACATCTCATCGGATAAACAGCACCTCCCATCAGTGCAGCACTCTCTCAGTACTGCACTGGAATGTCAGCCTGGATTATGTACTCAAGTCAGTGTCAGCTGTGGCTCAGTGGGCAGCACTCTCGCCTCTGAGTCAGAGGTTGTGGGTTCAAGTCCCACTCCAGGGACTTGAACATAAAAACCTATACTGACACTCCAGTGCAGTGCTGAGGGAGTGCTGCATTGTTGGAGGTGCCGTCTTTCAGATGAGACATTAAAACCGAGGCCCCATCTGCTCTCTCAAATGGACGTAAAAGATCCCATGGCACTATTTTGAAGATGAGCATGAAGTTGACCCCAGTGTCCTGGCCAATATTTATCCCTCAACCAACATAACAAAAAGAGATTACCTGGTCATTATCACATTGCTGTTTGTGGGAGCTTGCTGTGCACAAATTGGCTGCCACGTTTCCCACATTCATCATCATCATAGGCACTCTAAAAGTGAGTTCTCAGGTGACTGAACAGTTCAATACGGGAATTACAGTTTCTGTCACAGGTGGGACAGACAGTGGTTGGAGGAAAGGGTGGGTGGGACTGGTTTGCCGCACGCTCCTTCCGCTGCCTGCACTCGATTTCTGCATGCTCTCGGCAACGAGACTAGAGGTGCTCAGCGCCCTACTGGATGCTCTTCCTCCACTTAGGGCGGTCTTTGGCAAGGGACCCAGGTGTCAATGAGGATGTTGCACTTTATCAGGGAGGCATTGAGGGTGTCCTTGAAACATTTCCTCTGCCCACCTGGGGCTCACTTGCTGTGTAGGAGTTCCGAGTAGAACGCTTGCTTTGGGAGTCTTGTGTCGGGCATGCGAACAGTGTGGTCCGTCCAACGGAGTTGGTCAAGTGTGGTCAGTGCTTCGGTGCTGGGGATGTTGGCCTGGTCGAGAAGACTGACGTTGGTGCGTCTGTCCTCCCTGGGAATTTGCAGGATCTTGCGGAGACATAGTTGGTGATATTTCTCCAGCGATTTGAGGTGTCTACTGTATATGGTCCATGTCTCTGAGCCATACAGGAGGTTAGGTATCATTACAGCCCTGTAGACCATGAGTTTGGTGCCAGATTTGAAGGCCTGGTCTTCGAACATTACAACAGTGACTACATGCCAAAAGTACTTCATTGGCTGTAAAGTGCTCTGAGACATCCGGTGGTCATGAAAGGTGCTTTTTCTTTCACTCTCTGGAGTGGAACATGAACCAGAAGCGAGAGTCCCTGAGCCACAGCTGACACTGAGGAGCAACATTCCCGGTAATTTATTTTGGGCCACGGCCCCTTTAACGGACTGCGCGGCCCAATCCAAGGTCTGCGCATGCGCGTTTCTTGCAGTTTGATAGCCGGCTGCATGGGACCCCTGGAGGGCTGCTGGGCCACACCGCTTAGAGGCAACATTGCGTCGGAGCAGGGTTTTTGGACATACAATATTTGCTAACTCTCCTCTATATATTGCTTTTATCCAGTGAGATTCCACTGTTGAATGATGAGGAATGAGTGTTGCAGAAGCTGCTCGGGAGACTTTTTTGATAATTTATTTTAGTTACAAACCAGGCAAGCTCCAGGTGCTGAGCGGCACGAGCTGATTGAGACTCATTTATCATTGCTGGTGGCAGTGTACATATGGATAAACGTAGGCCATGCAGCCCCTCAAGCCTATTTCACTATTCAATTAGATCGTGGCTGATCTGTATCTTAAATCCCTGTTCCCACCTTAGTTCCGTAAATTTTCATACCCTCGCCTAACAAAAATCTAACAATCTCAGTTTTGAAGTTTTCAATTGACCCCCAGCGTCAACAACCTTTTGGGGAAGATAGTTCCATATTTACACTTCCCTTTGTGTGCTGCTAATGGCCCACTGTGCCTCATGGATGCCCAGTTTTGAGCTGCTAGATCTGTTCTGAATCTATCCCATTTAGCACGGTGGTAGTACCACACAACACGATGGAGGGTGTCCTCAGTGTGAAGACGGGACTTTATCTCCACAAGGACTGTGCGGTGGTCACTGCTACCAATACTGTCATGGAGAGATGCATCTGCGACAGGTAGATTGGTGAGGACGAGGTCAAGTAGGTTTTTCCCTCATGTTTTCTCTCACCACCTGCCACGATCTTATCAGCCATGATCTTATTGAATGGTGGTGCAGGCTCGAAGGGCCGAATGGCCTACTCCACCTATTTTTTATGTTTCCTGACATCACCTCTGAACGCCTGGCTCTAATTTTAAGGTAAGAGTGATTGTGCTGTTTATGAAGCATCAGCATCATGTGGTTGACTCTTAACTGCCCTCTGAAATGGCCCAGCAAGCCACTCAGTTGGAACAAACTGCTACAAGAAACAGTAAGAATAAATCTGGATGGGCTTACCCGGTATCGACCTCGGCACCGGCTTCGGACACGACAACGGCACACCCCGCCCACCTCACTAACAACTGGGGACTTGTGCCAAAATTGGGAGAGCTGTCCCACAGACTAGTCAAGCAACAGCCTGACATAATCATACTCACAGAATCATACCCTTCAGCCAATGTCCCAGACTCCTACCCTTCAGCCAACGTCCCAGACTCCTCCATTGCCATCCCTGGGTATGTCCTGTCCCACCAGCAGGACAGACCCACCAAAGAAGGTGGTACAGTGGTATACAGTCGGGAGGGAATGGCCCTGGGAGTCCTCAACATTGACTCCGGACCCCATGAAGTCGCATGCGCAAGGAAACCTCCTGCTGATTACCACCTACCGCCCTCCCTCAGCTGATGTATCAGTACTCCTCCAGGTTCAACATCACTTGGAAGAAGCACCGAGCGTAACAAGGGCACGGAATGTACTCTGGGTGGGGGACTTCAATATCCATCACCAAGAGTGGTTCAGTACCACCACTACTGGCCGAGTCCTGAAGGACATAGCTGCCAGACTGGGCCTGCGGCAGGTGGTGAGAGAACCAACACGACGGGAAAAACCTACTTGACCTCGTCCTCACCAATCTACCTGTCGCAGATGCATCCGGCCATGACAGCATTGGCAGCAGTGACCACCGCACAGTCTTTGTGGAAACTAGGTCCCGTCTTCGCACTGAGTACACCTCCATTGTGATGTGTGGTACTACTGCCGTGCTAAATGAGATAGATTCAGAACAGATCTAGCAGCTCAAAACTGGGCATCCATGAGCCACAGTGGACCGTCAGCAGCAGCAGAATTGTATTCCACCACAATCTGTAACCTCATGGCCCGGCATATCCCTCACTCTATCATCAAGCCCGGGGACCAACCCTGTTCAATGAGGAGTGTAGAAGAGCATGCTAGGAGCAGCACCAGACGTACCTAAAATTGAGGTACCAACCTGGAGAAGCTGCAACACAGGACTACACGCATGCTAAGCAGCGGGAGCAGCATGCTATAGACAGAGCTCAGAGATCCCACAATCAACGGATCAGATCAAAGCTCTGCAGTCCTGCCACATCCAGTCGTGAATCGATAATTAAACAATGGGGGGAAAACTCTCCACTGGCTGGAGTCATACCTAGCAGAAAGGAAGGTGGTTCTTGGAGGTCAATCATCACAGCCCCAAGACATCACTGCAGGAGTTCCTCAGGGCAGTGTCCTAGGCCCAAACATCTTCAGCTGCTTCATCAATGACCTTCCCTCCATCATAAGATCAGAAGTGGGGATGTTCGCTGATGATTGCACAGTGTTCAGTTCCACTCGCAACTGCTCAGATAATGAAGCAGTCCGTGCCCGCATGCAGCAAGACCTGGACAACATTCAGGCTTGGGCTGATAAGTGGAAAGTAACATTCGTGCCACACAAGTGCCAGGCAATGACTCTCTCCAACAAGCGAGAGTCTAGCCACTGCCCCTTAGCATTACCATCGCCGAATCCCCCACCATCAACATCATGGGGGATTTCATTAATCGGAAACTTAACTGGACCAACCACATAAATACTGTGGTAACAAGAGCAGGTCAGAGGCTGGGTATTCTGCGGCGAGTGTCTCACCTCCTGACTCCCCAAAGTCTTTCCACCATCTACAAGGCACAAGACAGGAGTGTGATGGAATACTCTCCACTTGCCTGGATGAGTGCAGCTCCAACAACACTCAAGAAACTCGACAACATCCAGGGCAAAGCCCGCTTGATTGGTACCCCATCCACCACCTTAAACATTCACTCCCACCAACACCGGTGCACCATGGCTGCAGTGTGCACCATCTACAAGATGCACTGCAGCAACTCGCCAAGGCTTCTTCGGCAGCTCCTCCCAAACCGCAACCTCTACCACCTAGAAGGACAAGGGCAGCAGGCACATGGGAACACCATCACCTCAACGTTCCCCTCCAGGTCACACACCATCCTGACTTGGAAATATATCGGCCGTTCCTTCATCGTCGCTGGGCCAAAATCCTGGAACTCCCTCCCTAACAGCACCGTGGGAGCACCTTCACCACACAGACTGCAGCGGTTCAAGAAAGCTGCTCACCACCACCTTCTCAAGGGGCAATTAGGGATGGGCAATAAATGCCGGTCTTGCCAGCGATGCCCATATCCCAGAACAGATAGCAAAAAAAATGTCTGTCCCAGGTGTAACTCAGGAAGGCATTTGACACAGTTCCATTAGAAAGGCTGTTATGTAAGCTCAAAACTGTGGAAATTCAGGGAAAACCTTGGGAATTGATATGATGTTGGCTCAAAGGTAGAAAAGACAGGTACTTGTTAGAGGACTGATGTCAGGGTCGTGGAAATTACTGAGTGGGTTAAGGATAGTCCGCAGATCCGTCCTGGATCTACGCTGTTAGCAGTTACCCTCTGTGTTGCTGGGCCAGCCACAGGGAAAGCAGCCAGCCTTCTCCCTCCTGATTGCTGTCTGGTGACCTCTGCTGGAGATGCGCATGTTTGAATAATAGTCAATGGTAGGATCAGGCTTGTCTGTGGTGCCCCCACAGCTGAACAGCTGGCCAACACTTGCTATCTGGGCTCATGCATAAAAATAGCCACTTGAGTTTGATACCAAAAGACTGCTGGTGCCTGAGGGACTATGTCCCATCATCATAGGTGGTCCCTCGAACGAGGATGACTTGCTTCCACAAGCACAGGTGTTTCAATGAAGGACCCGATGTTCCAGTCCTGAACTCCAATTGAGGGGGGTGGAAGATGCCTGTGCGTGGATTTTTTTAACGTGTGGTGACTGTTGCACATCAGCCACCACACGGGCTTGACAGAGATTGGCCTTTATCCAGTGGCAAGGGTTAACCAGGACGACTGGAGGCCAGCTCTGCTGCATGGACCTAGTGCACACACATATTGCAGTGTGGGCTGGCCCGTGCTGCCCCTGGGCCCTCGGCTCTTCTGGGCCCCGTACCCTCATCTGTCGCACCTCCGCCGCGATCTCTCACTGCTCCTCCACCACAAACATTCGCTGCACCTCCGCCGCGATCTCTCGCCGCTCCTCCACCACAAGAACATTCACCACCACGATCTCTCACCGCTCCTACGCCACTCGTCAGCAGATCGGGTAAGGGGTCGGGTGAGAAATTGGCATGGGGGGGAGTGGGGGAACAGCATATCGCTATTTGATATAATGAATTCAGTTTGTAGCATGGTGATTCATTCTAACTTAGAAGTTATTCCAGCTATGTTATGGCAGAGGCTGATAATGTATAACACAATGTTTACATAAAATTCTGTAATACTTCTTGTCTTGCTGTGAATTGTGTGCGAGTTGCAGCTTGTCTGCCTCAGTCGGGTGTGTCTGTGTACCTTTGTGCCTTTGCACCTATCGCAGCTGCCCTGGACCTGTTCCAGCCCCGAATCCAGCCGCCTTGTGATTTATCTGTGCAGTCGCGCACTGTCCAGTCCCGGCTTTCCCCTCTGCCCGAAACAATCACTCCGCTACGTGATTTACAGAGCCAACCGCAACTTTCTGTCTTCTGTAACTCTGTCCCCACCTTGGTATCAAAGCTCCTGCCTGTCTTTCAGTCTTGTGCTAATTATACAACCTGCAACCTCCCCCATGCTGGTGTTGGGTGGGTAACTCCAGTTCAGCGCTGATAGAGAGTGCGATCCCATGGAGGCCAATAGCTTTCCGGTAATTCAACCAAAAGGCCATTCACTATGTCTGAGTCTCAATGGTGAGTTTGAGCAAGCTATTGGACATGGTGTGGCATCACACTCCAGCCCAATGCTGTCTTCGCCCAAGATTCACACATGTGCAGCTTTCAACAGGGGCAGTCTCCATAGGGGCCACTGGATAGGGGCAGTCTCCATCATCATAATCCACATAGGCAGTCCCTCGGAATCGAGGAAGACTTGCTTCCACTCTTAACATGAGTCCTTAGGTGGCCGTACAGTCCAATACAAAAATCACAGTCTCTGTCACAGGTGGGACAGATAGTGGTTGAGAGAAAGGGTCGGCAAGGAGCCTGGTTTGCCGCACGCTCCTTCCGCTTCCTACGCTTGATTTCTGCATGCTCTTGGCGACGATACTCGAGGAGCTCAGCACCCTTCCTCCACTTAGGGTGGTCTATGGCCAGGAACTCCTAGGTGTCAGTGGGGATGTTGCACTTTATCAGGGAGGCTTTGAGGGTGTCCTTGTAACGTTTCCTCTGCCCACCTTTGGCTTGTTTGCCGTGGATGAGTCCCGAGTAGAGCGCTTGCTTTGGGAGTCTCATGTCTGGCATGCGAACTATGTGGCCTGCTCTGCGGAGCTGATCAAGTGTGGTCAGTGCTTCAATGCTGGTGATGTTGGCCTGGACGAGGACGTGAACATTAGTGCGTCTGTCCTCCCAGGGGATTTGCAGGATCTTGCGGAGACATCGCTGGTGGTATTTCTCCAGCGACTTGAGGTGTCTACTGTACATGGTCTACATCTCTGAGCCATACAGGAGGGCGGGTATTACTATGGCCATGTAGACCATGAGCTTGGTGACAGTTTTGAGGGACTGGTCTTCAAACACTCTTTTCCTCAGGCGGCCGAAGGCTGCACTGGCGTACTGCAGGCGGTGTTGGATCTCGTCGTCCGCGATCTTGCTGATAGGAGGCTCCCAAGATAGGGGAAGTGGTCCAAGTTGTCTCGGGCCACACCGTGGATATTGATGTCTGGGGGGCAGTGCTGTGCGGCGAGGACATGCTGGTGGAGAACCTTTGTCTTACTAATGTTTAGCGTAAGGCCCATGCTTTCATACGCCTCAATAAATACGTCGACTATCTCCTGGAGTTCAGCCTCTGTGTGTGCACAGACACCGGCGTCGTCCGCGTACTGTAGCTCGACGACACAGGTTGGTGTGGTCTTGGACCTGGTCTGGAGACAGTGAAGGTTGAACAGCTTCCCACTGATTCTGTAGTTTATTTCCACTCCAGCTGGGAGCTTATCAACTGTGAGGAGGAGCATGGCAGCGAGGAAGATTGAGAAGAGGGTTGGGGCGATGACTCAGCCCTGCTTGACCCCAATCCGGACGTGAATTGGGTCTGTGATGGATCTGTTCGTAAGGATCACAGCTTGCGTGTCATCGTGGAGCAGGCGGAGAATGATGACGTACTTTTGGGGGCATCCGAATCGGAGGAGGACGCTCCATAGACCCTCGTGGTTGACGGTGTCAAAGGTCTTTGTAAGGTCGAAGAAGGCCATGTATCAGGGTTGGCGCTGTTCCCTGCATTTTTCCTGCAGCTGTCGCGCTGCAAAAATCATGTCCGTTGTACCCCGGAGGGGACGAAATCTGCACTGCGACTCGGGGAGGAGCTCCTCGACCACGGGGAGAAGACGATTGAGGAGGACTCTAGCGACGACTTTCCCAGTGGTTGATAGCAGGGAGATTCCTCTGTAGTTGCCGCAGTCGGACTTGTCCCCTTTTTCAAAGATGGTCACGATCACTGCATCTCTGAGATCTCCCAGCATGCTCTCCTCCCTCCAGATGAGAGAGATGAGGTCGTGTATTCATGCCAGTAGTGCCTTTCTGCCATACTTCAGTGCCTCCGCTCCCATAGCCTTGTTTTTTAGCTGTCTTATGGCCTTTTCTACCTCGTGCAGTGTTGAGGTCTCACTGAGGTGGTGGCGGGTCGCATGCTGCGGGATGAAGTCGAGAACACTCGAGTCAAAGGCAGAGTCTCGATTGAGGAGATCTTCGAAGAGCCCTGACTGCCTCGGTGTCTTTGATGAGTGTTTCCCCGTTCTTGGCCAACAGTGGGGTGGGGCCTTGGGAGTTTGGTCCATATGTAGCCTTGATTGTGGTGAAGAATCCTCACACATCATGGGTGTTGGCCAGCTGCTGTATCTCCTGTGCTTTCTCCTTCCACCACCTGTTCTTTAGGTCCCGGGTTTTTTGTTGGACCTGAGCCTTTAGCCGTCTGTAATGCTGCTTTGATGCTCCCGAATTGGGTTGCTGTTTAAGGCTCAGAAATGCCCTGCGCTTGCAATCTATTAGTTCTTGAATGTCTTGATCATTCTCATCAAACCAGTCCTGGAGTTTCCTGGTTGAGTGACTGAGCGTCTCTTTGCAGACACTGGTTATGGAGGCCCAGAGGGCAGACCAAGTGCTGTGGACAATAGGGGTCACTGGGTAGCCATCAATAGTTGCACCCCGGCCGCTTTTTCATTCCCTCTCACTGCCCTAAGGAGACTTCGGCTCTATTGCCATCCCAGCCTGAACCAAGACCGGCTGAGTCAGCACAGACCTGTGAGCAATGTTATAGTTTCCCAATTGCACATGAGAGCAGGGGATTGTGCAATGTGTTTTAGCCGGGGAGATGAGCAAGCGGCTTGCTTTGTGCCACATTCTTCATTTTGCTGAATGCGCATCACGTTGTTGCACTCCGTGGGCCACTTCCTGCCATGCCACTCCCTGCCGAATGTATACCCTGCAGCCTTGCATTCTTGCAGTGAGTCACTG
Source organism: Pristiophorus japonicus (assembly GCF_044704955.1). Classification (NCBI taxonomy): domain Eukaryota; kingdom Metazoa; phylum Chordata; class Chondrichthyes; family Pristiophoridae; genus Pristiophorus; species Pristiophorus japonicus. The sequence goes on along the minus strand of NC_091992.1, from coordinate 74,580,694 downwards.
TACAGTCTGATGAATCAGACTAACGTGGTTAGCAGTACAGGCTGTGGACTGGGTGCGGCCCTCGCTGAACAACACCACTTGCTCCTTGGGCGGGGCGGGGGGGGGGTGCGGGTGGCTGCTCCTGGCTGCACATTTTTGCCTTCTGCAGTATGGCAGGAAGTCCCTAATCGTTGCAATCGCCAAGGCAACCAGTTCCTCACCCTTACTTCGCAACACCTGGGTACTGTTGCGAGATGGGCGCGACTGAGAACGTGCCAGGGCAAAAGAAAGGGAGCGGGACTGTAGTAAAGTTCAGTGAAAAAAGTTGGGGAAGAGTAAAGTGCGGGGCACAGAGTGTTGCCATGACAGCCTATTGTGCCCGACTGCTGTTAATCCCGTGTGAATCTGTTATTGTGAGTATTTGCCACAAAAGAATTTCGCCCCAGGGTGCAAACGGTGTCCGATTCTGTCTTTGTGCAAGTGTCTAATGCAAGGGAAGAACGGGCTGAGCAGACTCCTTGTATAAATTCACCAGGGAGTTATAGTTGAAAGTTGTAGACTGCTCTCTCACTCTGCTCCTGTATCTGATTTTAGCTCCTGCCCAGTTCAGTCATGTCTCTGCACACTATCTGTTTTATTGAGTTAATGGCCCTTCACCCTTTGCCTCCATTGTTCATGTATAGATATCAAGTGAGGACACGATTGGGCTTGAATATAACGACCCTCATGGTCACACACTAGCTCACACCTGACCGGCGATGCTTCAGCCTCCCCGACTGTAGCGAGATTGGAGCAAACAGGCCTCCCACAAAATCAGCCGATTATTGACAGAAAACTAGCAATAACAGGTGGCAAAAACTCTCGATCTTTTGGGGGAAAGAAGATAAACGAATGCAGGCACTTAAAGGAATCCAGCCTTTGAGGTGCACCTGAAAGTTTCTGCAAAGGAGCCGGGGTCTACAAACAGTAACCCAGGCAACTGTAGGACGGAGGCACATCCGTCGTTAATCGTGTTGTTGTGGTTTGGCCATTAACTTGAATCATGAGCAGAGTAAAGAGGGGGATGGTCGATTTTCAAATTTGGCAGCAGGGAAGGCGACTAGAGCGTGCACACATTTAGGGGGGTGATGGCAAAGGGGTCTTTGGAGACCACCTTCCTGATTTTTGAACAGAGCGGTCTTAATTTGGGAAATGTCTGCCAATTAGTTGTGACCAATAGGAACCGGGCAATAAATGCTCATTTTTCAAATATTTGCCCAAGTCGGCAAGCTCTTGATCATCCGTGCCCCCCTCAGATGTTTTTACCGTTCTGTCTCCGTTCGTGTGTCAGCCGTGGCTCAGACTCAGATGGTCGACGCACTCCAGAGGCTTGAGCACATAAAAAGAAAAACTTGGATTTCTATAGCACCTTTCACAACCACCGGACGTCTCGAAGCGCTTTACAGCCAATGATGTACTTTAGGAGTGTAGTCACTGTTGTAACACAGGATAGGAAATGCAGCAGCCAATTTGCACACAGCAAGCTCCCACAAACAGCAATGTGATAATGACCAGATAATCTGTTTTTTGTTATGTTGATTGATGGATAAATATTGGCTAGGACACCGGTGATAGCTCCCCTGCTCTTCTTTGAATAGTGCCGTGGGATCTTTTACATCCACTTGCGAGAGCAGACAAAGCCTCGGTTTAATGTCTCATCCAAAAGGTGGCACCTCCGACAGTGCCGCGCTCCCTCAGCACTGCACTGGGAGTGTCAGCCGAGATTATTTTTGTGCTCAAGTCCCTGGAGTGAGACTTGAAGCCACAACCTTGTGACTCAGAGCAACCCATTGAGCCACAGCTGACATAATCCAGGCTGACAATCCCAATGCAGTACTGAGGAAGTGCTGCACTGTCAGAGGTGCCGTCTTTCAGATGAAATGCTAAACCGAGGCTCTGACTGTCCTCTCGGCTGGGCTGTAAAGGATCCCATGGCACTATTTCGAAGAAGAGTAGGGGAGTTATCCCCGTGCCCTGGCCAATATTTATCCCTCAACCACATCACTAAAACAGATTATCTGGTCATTATCTCATTAATGTTTGTGGGAGCTTGCTGTGCGCAAATTGTCTGCCACGTTTCCTACAACAGTGATTGCACTTAATTTGTTGTAAAGCACTTTGGGGCATCCTGAGGGAATGACGGGTGCTAGAAACTCAGTTTTGGATTGATGAGGCCTTGCTCCCAGAATGTGCCAGAGCAGGGGGCTTGGTGTCGAACATCCCAGCTTGTGCAGTCAGTGGCAGTGGTGTGCGTTTAATGGATTCCTGCGTTCATTTCACAATCCTGCGAGGGGTGGGGGGGCTCTGGTTTAAATCGAGTGTGTGCCATCCTTTGTCTGTGAAGCGCCCAGTGTGTAAAGCAGTTTGTTTACAAACAGATCCCTGCGGGCTGTCTGTGACAGAGGGCGGGGGTGTCTGCAGGGAAAGTACCAAGCTCGCCTGTGGGTGAAACAGAGGGTTCAGTGTCCGACACGTCCACAGTCAAATGTCAAGTGTGTATCTCATTTCAGCCTGAGGCTGGCTGGCTGCAGCGTATGGACAATATTCTCATGAAATGATTGGAGCTGCTATTTGGCTTTAATAGTTTGATTGTGGAACCCCAGCAAACCTGGGACCCGGTGTTTCTGCAGGACACCCCCGGGAGCTGTGCCAGGTCTCCTAGACCTTGCTTTTGCAGCAACATTCTACTCCCTCCATCCCACGTGCTTCGGCAGCTGGCTCTGAGAGGGAATGTGAGCGCTCAGTTATTGTAAGCATCGGTTTTTGCTGCTACCTGCCCAGAATGTGGTCCTCGCTCAGCCTCTCCGCAGTCCGGCTCTCTGCCAATGAAATCACCAACTACTCGCTCAGTAACGCCGCCTGTGAAGGATGGGCGATTTTCTCCACCCCAAACAGCCATTCTTGCGTGTGTGAGCCTATGTGTGCGCACTTGGTCCGTGCAGCAGACCTGGTCTCTGGTCATCTTGGTTAACCCTTGCTCTGTCAAGCCCGTGTGGTGGCTGGTGTGCAACGGCCACCACACGTTAAAAAAATCCATGCACAGGCACCTTCCACCCTTCAGGATATAGTTCGGGATCTGGAATATTAGCTCCTTCATTGAAACACCTGTGAACTCATCCCTTTTTGGCGTGGAAGCAAGTCATCCTAGTTTCGAGGGACTGCCTATGATGATGAGCCTCGGTGGCATCAGCTATTTGACTGTGTTGGGCAGGACCGCCCAGCCCGATCCTGTCCTGACACAGTGTCCAGGCCTGCACAGTTTTCCAGCAGGGATCGTTGGGTCGTGATCAGTTCATTCAGCACAGGCTGAGGATCAGAGCTGGGTCTTTCCTCCATTACATGGCTCAGTATCTGACCAAACGCTGCCTTTATCAACCCAGCCATCGGTGAAATAATCCCCCACAAAAATCACCTTGCATAGAAAGACGAAAGCATTTGTATTTATATCGCACCTTATCATGTCTATCAGAGCAACCCAAAGAGCTTCACATCCAATGGATTACTTTTAACGTGCAGTCAGCTTTGTTTTGTCGGCACCCAGTTTGCGCATAACAATGTCCCGTGAGCAGCAGACTGGCTGGATCGACCCGTTGATCTGTTTTTGGTGGTGTTGGTTGAGGAGGAATGTTGGCACCGGGAAACCTCCCCTGCTCTTCTTCCAATAACACCATGGTATCTTCAACATCCCTCCCCGGACAGGTAGATAGTGCCTCGTTTTAACCTGGATAGGTTAAGGACCGATCAACCCAGGAGTTTCCCCAACATGCTTAGCTGCCTGCTCTGTAACAGGCAAAAATCCAAGCATAATAACACTCCCTAACATGAGCACAGGGCTCCCTGTCCCGTGGCCCCGCTCCCAGGAATACTGCCTGCTCCCATTTCCTCATCTCTGTGTGAGCTGTTGGGCCTCCCTCTCCTCTGAAATAAATGGCTCTCATTATCTTTATCGAATCATGGAAAGATTACCACACAGGAGGCCATTCGGCCCATCGAGCCCATGTCCATTCGGCCCATCGAGCCCATGTCCATTCGGCCCATCGCCTACCCAGCCGTGTCTCTCCTCAGCCACCCACTCATCCTCCTCTTGCCCTTTGTGTCGTTTCTCCCCTTCCCTTCAAATAAAATCATCATGCCGGTCTTCCCCCCCCCCACCCCCTCTCTACCCATCTTGTGTAATTAACTGGCAATGTCATCTCCCCTACCTGTGCCCAACAGTGGGCGATACTTGCGGAGCTTCCTGCTGTACAGTGCTGCCT